>NW_027551562.1:5687034-5694419 GCF_008692635.1 Crocuta crocuta | reverse complement strand
AAGACTTCTCTAAAGGGCCATCCCAGCTCCAAAACTGCCTGTGGGATCGGCAGAGGCCATCAGTGTAACTGTTTCCTCAGTCGACTTCTCTGTCTATTGAATCATGCTTTCCTGGACATTTGCCCTTACACCTTATGCATAAGGATCTCAGAGGCAATTTCCTGAGGGTTTCAATGTATGCAAGTGCTACCCTTAGGGAGCATAAGCAGTCCTTGGTTGCAAAACAAAACAAAACAACAACAACAAAATTCCTTAATCTAAAATCCTGTTTGTTCTGTTTCCTGACTGTTTCTTCAGCTCCTAGCGGGAGCTCAGGACATGATTATTGAATGATTATTGACTAAATGATTACACATCTAAGTGAATTATGTCTGTGTTTCTCCAATCATTTTCTTTTACTCTTCACATACAATTATATATGAAGTGTATTTCTTTTTTTTCTTTTTTCTGTTTTAATTTCTTTTAGAAGTGTATTTCTTATAGACAGCATATCCTGCATCTTATTTTTTCTTAATTTAATTTGAGGGGTGCCTGGGCAGCTCAGTCAGTTAAGTATCTGACTCTTGATTTCAGCTCAGGTCATGATCTCATGGATTAGGAGTTCGAGCCCTGCCTCGGGCTCTGTACTGACACTGTAGAGCCTGCTTGGGATTCTCCTTCTCTCCCTCTCTCTATGCCCCTCCTCTGCTCACACTCTCTCTATCAAAATAAATAACTAAACTTAAAAAAATAAAAAATAAAATTTACTTGGACACTGAATTTTGTTAATTTTTTTAAAAACTGTTTTTAATGGAGGGGCGCCTGAGTGGCTCCTCAGTTGAGCTTTCGACTTCAGCTCAGGTCATGATCTCTTGGTTCGTGGGTTTGAGCCCCGCATCAGGCTCTGTGCTGACAGCTCAGAGCCTGGAGCCTGTTTCGGATTCTGTATTTCCCTCTCTCTGTGACCTTCCCTGGCTCTCTCTCTCTCTCTCTCTCAGAAATAAATAAAGCATTTAAAAAAATGTTTTTAATGTTTATTTATTTTTGAGAGACAGAGAGTGTAAGCAGCGAAGAGGCAGAGAAAGAGAGGGAGACACAGAATCGAAGCAGGCTCCAGGCTCCAAGCTGTCAGCACAAAGCCTGATGCAGGGCTCGAACTCATGAATCATGAGATGGTGACCTGAGTCAAACTTGGACACCCAATGGACTGCGCCACCCAGGCACGCTAACACTTAACTAAATTTTAATTGAAGCATTTAACCATTTATCTTTAACGTGGGTGTCTACATGCCTACATGCATGTCTGCGATTTGACTATTTCCTTTCTTTATGTTCTCTCTGATGTTAATTCCTAAGGATCCTTAATCCTATTTTCTGTTGGATGATTATTAGTATTCTATTTTAATCTACGTGTTGAATTTCTGACTGTAGATTTTTATGGACATTTTAGTGGGCCTTCTAGGGTTGACATTAAGTATTTAATTTTTAATAGTCTTCTTATAATTAATATTTTACTATTTCAAATAGACTGGAACAGTTATTACTATATGAGTACCTTTATCTCCTATTATATTATAGTTATCATATGCATTTCACCTACATATGTTAAAAACCCTATCAGAAAATGGACAGTTCTTTTATTTCTAGACCCAAAGTTTAGAGGTTTGATATTGCCTCATAGGACTATGATACTCTGTTCATTTTTCCCTTTAATCCTCCCCAACCCCTTTTTTTCTCAATCAGATAGTTTCGATGGATTTGTTTTCAATGAGTAATTGGAGATATTATGAAGCTATTTTCCAAGACAAAATTCAGTGGTAGAATAATCATGTGCACAGTTAGGGATAGATAGCTGGATAGATAGACAGATAGATATAGATATATATAGATATAGATATGGATATATAGATAGATATAGATGAAGATGTAGATATAGATATAGACATAGATATAGATGGAGATATAGATGTAGATGGAGATATAGATATAGATGGAGATGGAGATGAATGAGTGACCCTCTAACTTTAGACATGGTGTTAAGGATGGAAGAGAGTGTAGGGCTGGAGGTAACTGTGGCCCCATACAATGACATTATAAGCCACAGTAGGATGAAATTTTAAGGAGAGAACATTAGATATAATGAGAAGAACCTTGGGCCTAATCATCAAGGAACTCCCACATTCAAGTTAAAGTTGAAATCAGAGCTTTAGGAGAAACAGCATCAGAGATTGGTGGCATGGGAAAAGAGAAAGTAGAGTGTCCTGAAAATGAGGGAGAGAGTCATATCTGACACATGACTTGGCCCTTTAGACCAGATGCTCTCCCACCATCCTGGTTTCCTGTATTTTCTTTATTTTTTATTTGTAAGTGTAACTTTATTTTTACATTTTATTCCTTACAAATATATTTTCAATGGAAAAGACACTATGAGTGAGGTACTGTCCTAGTACCTCATTAATGTCTTCATTATTCCTATGTCTTCACCATCACTGCTTGCAAATAAATAAAACTGTATTAGAAGTAGTATGTAAAAGTAATCACATACTCATGCCATTTATGCATAAAGAAAGTTATATGCCCTCTTGTACAACAATGAAGGGATTCCTTATCTATATTACTTTGATGAGTTGGAGCACCTGGGTGGCTCAATCCATTAAGTGAACGATTTTAGTTCAGGTCACAATCTCACACTTCATAGGTTTGAGTCCTGCGTCGGGCTCTGTGCTGACAGTGCAAAGCCTGCTTGGGATTCTCTCTCTCTCCATCTCTCTCTCTCTGTCCCTTTCCTACTTGCGCTGTTGCATNGGAAAAGACACTATGAGTGAGGTACTGTCCTAGTACCTCATTAATGTCTTCATTATTCCTATGTCTTCACCATCACTGCTTGCAAATAAATAAAACTGTATTAGAAGTAGTATGTAAAAGTAATCACATACTCATGCCATTTATGCATAAAGAAAGTTATATGCCCTCTTGTACAACAATGAAGGGATTCCTTATCTATATTACTTTGATGAGTTGGAGCACCTGGGTGGCTCAATCCATTAAGTGAACGATTTTAGTTCAGGTCACAATCTCACACTTCATAGGTTTGAGTCCTGCGTCGGGCTCTGTGCTGACAGTGCAAAGCCTGCTTGGGATTCTCTCTCTCTCCATCTCTCTCTCTGTCCCTTTCCTACTTGTGCTGTTGCATTCTCTCTCTCAAATAAATTTTTTAAAAAGCTTTATACTACTTTGATGAGTCAAGTAAGACTTCACAGGCATATTCCAGGCTTGTTATTAAGTTAATAGCATAAAACAGACACAGAGAATAGGATCTGTAGTACCATATCTTATTTTGACGTTGAATCCCAGGAAGATCCTGTTGTAAAGGCAGGAAAATACCACCGGTGTCAAGAACTGGGCTCAAATCCTAACTCTGCAATTTACTGATATAATATCTCCCAAGTTATTTTTTATTATTATTAATAATCACCGTATGTTTAAGGTGAATTTCCCTCCAAATATACAATAGATGTTAAATCTCCAAAGAGCTGAAAACTGTGGTCCAAAAGGTAATGTTATACAACTCTTCAGGATGTTACCTCATCCCGAAGTTAGTACCCTGAAGGTGGCCTCCACTCTTTTCGGTACTGCAGACGCTCCAGCGAGAGGCACTGCCTTTCGCGTCTTTGTTCATGCAGAGTGCTTTCCGTTCTTGCCCTTGTTCCAGTCCATTCACGCAAGCCTCCTCCCCCCAGAGAATCCCCTCATTTTCCTGGAAAACTTCCTAGGCGGAAAAAGTTTCCTTCCCACATCTGTTGGGAATATGGGAGCATTTTGTGACCCACCTATGCAATGCGGGAGACGAAGAAAAGCTTGAAAGAGCTCAATTCTGGTTCTTTGTCTCTGCAACACCATGTGCATTGTGGCAGATTGCATTACGGGCAACAGGACACTACTACTATAACCTGGCTGTACAATAAGACTTCAAACCAGGTAGAGTCTTCTAACTTTTCCCTTCCTCTTCAAAACGATTTTATTAATCTACATTCTTTGCATTTCTACATAAAGTTGAAAATNGATAAACCACATCTTCTTGATCCATTCATCTGGTGATGGACACTTAGGCTTTTTCCATGTTTTAGCTATTGTGGAGAGACAGCACCTTGATAGTCTTGACTGGTATTGCATTGAATCCATATCTAAAATTGAAAAGAATTGACATTTTAACAATTTTGAACCTTCCAGTAAAAGAAAACAAAAACATTTATTTTCCATATATTTGGGACTTATATACACTCAGCAGTGTTACATAGTTTTTGGCTTGATGTTTTATGTATATAGATTAATCGAATAGAATAGAAATTTCAGAAGCAGGCCAACACCTACACGGTCCATTATTTTTGACAAAAGTTCCATATTAATTCAATATAGGAAGCAATAGTCTGTTAAATAAATGTTTCTTCAGCAACTGTATATCCACCAGATAAGAATAATATTCAACTCTTAACTCATGACATGTAAAAAAAATATTGTCCTAATCAGATCATATATCTAAGGATAAAAGATATAATTAGACTGGGCACCTGGGTGGCTCAGTCAGTTAAGTGTCTGACTTCGGCTCAGGTCCTGACCTCACGGTTTGTGGGTTCGAGCCCCACGTCAGGCTCTGTGCTGATACCTTGCTCAGAGCCTAGAGGCTGTCTTCAGATTCTGTATCTCCCCCTCTCTCTGACCCTCCCCTGCTCACATTCTCTTTCTTTCTCTCTCTCTCAAAAGCAAACAAACAAACAAACAAATAAATAAATAATAAATACATAAATACGTAAAAGATATGATTAGAAAAGTCCTGGATGCACACATAGGAGGGAATCTGCAGTATTGTGGCACGTAATACTTCCTTGGATAGAACAACAAAAGCATAAACCTTATAAAAATGGACAAATTGGGGAGGGGGCATGGGCATGGAGGAGGGCACTTGTGGGGAAGAGCACTGGGTGTTATGTGGAAGCTAATTTGACAATAAACTATTTGTAAAAAAAAAAAATTTTTTTTAAATAAAAAAATAAATAAAGTGAGAAAGAGGAAAAAAAGTGGACAAATTGGATTTCATCAAAATTGAAAACTTCAGCCATTGTTGGACCACTGTAAGGAGATGGAAGACAGTCTTCAGAATTCAAGAATACAATCTCAGTCCTGGGATCTAACAGAAGATTTGTATCCAGAACTAAGAACTCTTTCAATTCAGTCAGAAGGCAAATAATCCAATGAAAAAGTGGGCAGAACTTTCAAACAGATACTTCACCAAAACATGGCAAAGGCCAGTAATCATTGCTTATTTATGAAAAAAAGAAAATGCTCAGCATTATTAGTTCTCAGGGAAATTCACATGGAAACCATAATGAAAAACCACTATGAACCTACCAGAATGACTAAGAATTTTAAATGTTAGAAGTTCTGCTGAAGATGGAGAACAATTGCAATTTGCACACCCACTTTGTGTTAAGTCGGGTGCTACCGGAAAGCTAATTGATGGTTTTCTACGAAGTTAAGCATACATTGAGCATATGACCTTGTGAGTCCGCTCCTCTCTATCTCTGAATACGTCCCTAGATCTGTGCTGGGAGTATCCTTCACACTTCCTTGGCTCCTTAGAACTTCAGACAACACAATTTTAATGTCAGAAAGACTGTTTCTACTTGCTTTCTTTGCTCTTTTTTTTGCTGCATGTCCTAAAAACAGAAAACAGCTTTTAATGGACAGATTAACATTAGCAATTTAAAAAAAAGCCAGTGAAAATGCAAATATTTTAGCAAGCTTGAGAAAATGGATTAAAACTGGACTTATGCCACCAAAAGTGCTATACGTTTCTTAAACTCCTGGTTTTCTTTGGAACAAAATGTTAAGGATTTGTCCTGTTTTGAGTTTTTCTTTTCTAAGAGAAACTTCTTTTTTTTTTATGTTTTATTTATTTCTGAGAGAGAGAGAGAGACAGTGTGAGTAGGGGAGGGTCAGAGAGAGAGGGAGACACAGAATCTGAAACAGGCTCCAGGCTCCGAGCTGTCAGCACAGAGCCTGACGCGGGGCTCGAACCCACGAACTGTGTGATCATGACCTGAGCCGAAGTCGGATGCTGAACCGACTGAGCCAGCCAGGCGCCCCTCTAAGAGAAACTTCTATTTTCTGCTGAGGTGATCCCTTCTTATCCTCCTCCTCCCACCCTTCCCCCTCCTCTTCTTCCTCCTTTCTTTAGCTTGATGCTCTCTCACTTAACCAGCTTGGAGCGTTAATAGTATGTCCGTGGCCTTGATGTTGATGACAGTTTGAGGGATGTATATTTACACCAAACTCATTGAGTTATATACATTAAATAGGTACAGATTTTTTATTTTTTAATGTTTTTTAATTTATTTCTGATAGAGAGAGAGACAGCGTGAGCAGAGTAGGGTCAGAGAGAGAGGGAGACACAGACTCTGAAACAGGCTCCAGGCTCTGAGCTAGTTGTCAACACAGGGCCCGAAGCGGGGCTCGAACCCATGAACCGTGAGATCATGACCTGAGCTGAAGTCGGATGCTTAACCAACTGAGCCACCCAGGTGCCCCGGTACAGCTTTTTATATGTCAATCATAACTAAGTAGAATGGTCTAATAAATAAAAATAAAAATTATTATTTTTTAGAACTACCTATTAAAATATTTAAAAATAAAATAACTCCAACTTGCTTCAAAGTGATATGAGGTGGGAAATGAGTAGAGATTAATATAAAACATGGTTGGTCACTAGTTGATAATTATTGAATCTGGATGAGATACATGGTAATTTTCTCTACTTTGTATATTTTTAACATTTTCTATAATTGGTAACTTCTCAAAAATAGGTATAATTAGTAATTTTTAGTATTTAAAAAAGGGAAAGGAAAAGGTCTCATAAAGGAGAAGAAACTTGGATGTGGCCCTGTACAGTGTGACCAAAGAGAAGAGACAAGAAGACCGAGGACCTCTAGGAAGACCTTGGTTTGCAGAGCCAGTATCAGACAGCAAACTCAAAGCTTCCTTTTTCTCACTTGATGAGATCTTTACGAGCAGGAGATGTGGGGAGAAAAAGCAAAGAGAAAAGAAATGTGGTTAATTAAGAAGTGATGAGAACCTTGCAAAAATGGCTGTGTCAGAAATTGGATTAAGCAACATGTCCTTGAAAAATGAGAACATATTCAGATGAGGACAGCCAGATAACAAGCCCTCAGCAGAGCAATTAAGGGAACGGGTTAATGAAATTGCAGAGTCATTTAAAGCTCCTTGGGAAGTATGTGCTATAGCTAGACACTGCCCCAGAAGAAGAAAACAAAAGCAAGAATGAGTATATCAAACAGATGCATGTGTGTATGTGCATGTACTTGCATACACCCACACACATGCATGCACGC
>NW_027551562.1:5591475-5686987 GCF_008692635.1 Crocuta crocuta | reverse complement strand
TGTTCTTATTAAGATAATGGATGCCCACAAATCATATACGTACTTGGTGTAGTCTCTGGGTTGATGGTATCCCTTGATGCTTAAGTTCAGAAACAGCAACAGCCATTTTATCCTTTATTGTACGCATTTTCTTATATTTTTGCTTTCTTGTCAAAACTGGAAATGCATATGCCCTCACGTATCATGCAGAATAATTTGAATCTTTTAGAAACAAATTTTGCTAAGATTAAATCATTTTTCAATTCACCTTTTTTTATTTTTCAATGCAGAATTTACTGACCTCAATAATGAATTTCCTTCCTTTGCATTTATAAAGTGGAATATTTTACTTGAATCATAGCATCTGTTTAACAAGTCACTTACTAGAGTGGGACAGGATTTTTAGAGGTTTTGTTTTCTTTTCATAATCTCAACACTTCTGTAGAGTGACTTTTGCTAATGTAGGAAAGGCTGGCAAGTCGGATAAATGGAGGGAATGAGAGACATAGAGCACAAAGGATGCAAGAGGGACAGGATCCATGACATGCTGAAACTATTACTGAAGACAGATGTTCTCGACCTTTTATCTTTCTTGATATGTAGCAGATAAGATAATAACTTATCTCAATAAGTTATTGATGATTTGAATATTGTCATTTTCATTTCACAGATGAGTAAAATGATTTCCAAGATCTAAGTCCCTCATCACATGCAGCAATGGTGTAGAATCAGATAGTCAAAACCTGAAATCAAATATGCCACTTTAATCCATCCTATCAGCTTGCTGTTAACAAAATCAAACGAGCCCTTGCTTTATTATCAACATGATTTTTCCAATGACAAAATATGTATAATAAATCAGACTAACAATAGGAATAATCTGTAAAGTTTCCACTTTCTCCTGCTATTTCTATGGGATTTCAAGTCCTGATTTGTGAAATAAAATGATGCAAAAGTTTCTTTAAATACTAGAATTTTACGATATATGATTCTGGAAATTTTGTAGGAAAAAGCATATGAGTATTTATTTGTGGACCTGGTAGATCTACAGGAATTAATCTTAGGTTTTTGGCACCCAGGATATAACCAAGAAAACTTTACTAAGCACTGAATATATTCCAGGCTACCTGCCAGTTGCTGGGAATGTAAAGACAAAAGATAAGACCATTGCCTTTCACACATTGATGGGGCCATGTTGGTGAGAGCTGGGTGACAAAAAGAAATAGGAAAAGCCAGCAAGTAGAGATACAAATGCAATTTCAGGTGCCATGGGAGCCCAAGAAAATGGAGACAATATGAACTTACCTACCAATTGCCATCAGAATTCAATCTCTCAAATATGTAAATATTTCACATAGGAAGTCTTTAAAACCCAGTGTATATCTTACACTTACAGTCCCTCTCCATTTGGACTGGCCACATATCAAACACTCAGTGCCCACATGTATCTACCAGATTGGATGGTGTAGCTCTAGAAGTTTGAAATTACATTAATGTAAAGTGAATGAAGAAGACGAGCTTCAAATATGAAGAAGAGCTAATTATTTCCCATAGTGATAAATGTAACTATGTCACTTGCTCTCTTGTTTCTTGACTTAAGGACTGTTTTTTTTTTCCCTCCCACTATTGTGATAAACAGGTTAGCATTACTGGGAGTATATTTCCAAACTCATGTCTGAGCAGTAAGTGACTGTATTCCAGACAAATGTTAATGGAAGACTAAGCTTAGAAATCACCGATTTATTGAGCATGATTCCTTTTGTTGCCTATTCCAAAGCACATAGTGTTAAGAAATCTGATGACCAATTGATGGGGCAAGTTTTGAAAATACAGATCTTACGTACTCGTTAATCCCTGTTTCCTTTCTTTCTCCTCCCGTTGGTGTCACCTATACGTAGTGTTGAGATTTGTTTATAGATCTCACAGAAACTTCCAGACCAGCCACAGTTCCCTCTGAAGGCTGTGATTTTAGGCAGTGAGATAAAGCTAGCAATATTTGAGTAACCTTCTCAAAACCACCAGTCTGTGCCTTTTGGACTAAATCTTACATATCAGCGTTTCATCACTAAGGTATTTGAAGGAAAACAGTGTTGTTGTTTGTTCCCTTGTCTTTATTGTCATCGTCATTGTTATTGTACTTTAGAGTGACACGATGACACAAATGGTCTGGGAGAAATGTCTCTTGCACAAATTGCACACTGCTTGTAGGAACAATTTGCCTTCCCTCTTGGCCATTTTCCAAATATGCTCTGCAACCCTTCACTTCCATATCTGGACCATTTGAATCTCCTTTTGTTAACTTATGAGAATTTGGGGGCCCAAACATATATCTTTCTCTCTCTCTCAATCTTGAAATCAACTAAGGGGGAAGTCAGATAGAGATCTAATATTAGCTTTACTATTACCTAATTTTTTTTTCTTAGATATGTGGGGGCAGACCACTCCCTGAATGGTAGAGGCGAGCATCGCTGGACTGAGCTCTGTCTGGTGGAGAAGGAGAGCGAACCCAGCAGCGACTGAGCTGCAATGTCTAGTTCTTTATCCCAGTCTCATTTGGCAGATAAATCCCAATTTTCCTTACAGAAAATAGAAGTCTCTAATTTTTAATGGTAATGTGAGCAAGGTATTCAAATTCTTTCTGTAACACCAATAATTTCCTGAATTCCCCATCTCCTATTTGACATACTAACAATTTTAGACAGTTTCCAATTGCCCCAGCATCTTCCTTTATGTTGCTATTCCAATTGTTCTCTCTGCCTAAGGGCATCATTAGTTCTCAACCTGCTCAGAGGAAGAGGGCCTTTGTACCACCCCTGCATCTCAGGGAAGTAACATGGCTTATATTTATTCCTAGTCTGCTGCATGCTACATGTGTTATAGTCAGTTGGCAAGGTTGCGGTGTGGACTTGGCCTACGTGGTTTTACCATGACTGCAGCAAGGGATATTATTCTTGGTCTCAAATCTTCGACTTAGAAGTGACAAGTGCCACTTCTGCTCAAAGGCCATTGTCCAAAGCAAGTCACATGGCTATACCCAACTTTAAAGAGTTGATAAGTACATTCTCTCAAGAATGAGTGTTGAGTGGCAACCTGGACAAATTTGGTGCACATATTAATGATTGGCAAGCACACGTGGCAAAGGGGAAAGCATGTTCCAAAACCCGTTACCCCTCAGCCAAATGGCTTGAGGAAATCATATGAAGCAATGAGGAAAGGCTGGAATGGGTCCCTGCCTAATCTCCTTTCTACTAAGAACTTATCTAGTAGCAAGTGAGTGAATCAGTGCCTTATTGAGTTTCATTTGTCTAGTGAGTTTCATTTGAGATGATATGGTGATGGATAATAGAAGAAACATTAACCTTAGACTCAGAAGAAAGTCTACCTACCTGCCTTTGATTCCTGCTCATTGGTTATAAAGGCTTATCCTCTGGAATGACTTGCACCCCTCCCCAAATTCATATGTGGAAGCTCTACTCCAGTGTGATGGTATTTAGAGATATGGTCTTTGAGAGAATATTAGATTTAGATGCAGTCATGAGGATGGTGCCTTCATAATGGAATTAGTGCCCTTATAAGAAGAGGAAGAGACACCAGAGGGATTGGTCTTCTCTTTCTCTTTCTCTCTGTCTCTCTGTCCTTCTCTTTATCTCTCTCTCTCTCTCTCTCTCTCTCAGCCATTGGAGGACATAGTATGAAAGTATGAAGACACCAATCCCCAAGCTAGGATGAGAGCTTTCATCAGAAAAATGAATCTGTGACCTTGGACTTGCTCAATATTGGACTTCCAGCCACAACTGGAAATGAGACATGAGATACACATTCTTGTTGTTTAAACCATCCAAATCTATGTTGTTTTACTATTACAGCCCACGTTGACTAATACAACCAACATATACCTCCCCTTCTCTGAGTCTCCATCTCTTCTTCTGTAAGATGGATGCCAGACTCTCTATCCCATCTTCCTTGTAAGGTTGTAGGGAGGAACTAAGAGACAAATATGATAATGTCTTAAAAATTGCTTTGCAAACTATGCAATAGCTATGTAAATAAAAAGACTGACTGTCAATTGTGTTTCGGAATCTCTTGTTTTTCCCTGGAAATTTCCATCTTCTCAGCCTTGGCCATGTGTTCAGTCTATGATCATTGCTTATTAAGGAGTGCTAGTGACATTGAGGTAACATGATCAGTGATCATCCCATAGATTAAAGAGCTGAAGTGACACTACTTGGAAGGATTCTTGCAAGCTTTGTTGTTTAAACTGACTTAGCATCCCATGCACAGAAGACACATGCCAGAGATTCCACACAGGCCATCTATCAGGGAAGCCCGCTGGTGGACTCAGGTCAGAAGCAGCCCTGCACTGACAAGTCTTTATGACCCTGGCTAAATCACTTAGCCTCTGTGAACTTGGGTGCTAAAAGCTACTAAATTGTATCAATAAGAGCTCTTATCTCACAAACCTAATGTGAAACAAAAATCTTCCAATTTCCTAGCAATATTTCATGGTGATACTGAGGAACAATGTTCTACTAGAGGGGGAAGGGCAGGTGCCAGCAGTAGCCCTTGCCCTGGGGAGAGCTCTGAAGCCAATCAATGTCAGTAGACTCATTCCCAAGGCAGGATTTTGCTACCTACTACAGCTTTATTCAATCACTTCATTTATCAAGCATTATTAACTATTTTGGGTGCTGGAAATACAACATACAAAGTAGACAAAATTCTTGTTTTCACAAAGAGCAATTAGAAACCAAAGGAATATATCAAACATTCTGTACAATCAGATGTAACATGTACTATGGAGGAAATCCAGATAAGCTGATGGTGTAAAAATATATAAATGATGTGTGAGAAGAAACCTTGTTGAATCTGAAGTAAAAGCACCCCAAGAAAGAAAAGCCGGTGCTGAAGCCAAGACAGAAAGGGATGTGGTATTAATGAAGGAAAGCAAGAAAACTGGTGTGGCGGAAGCAGAATGTGTGAGGCGGCTTGTGCCAGGAAAAAAGACAGTGAAGGCAATCAATTTCAAGTTCATTGGCCTTGAACAGATTATTATACATTTTAAATATATTTCTGCTGAATCTCGTGTGGCTGAGGCTTTGTCACAATGTCATAAAACATAGTATGTGAAAGCACACTCTATCCTGAAATTCTAAGAAATCTTTAAGGAGATACAAAATGAGCTGAGCACACCTCCTGGCTCCGGTCCCATTCCTTTTTGCTGAAATAACCCACCAGCTAATCTTCTGCTATCACCACTTAAAGTCTCTGAGACACATGGTTAGAATTATGCACATTCTCTCAATTAATCCAAACTTCTGCCCCTAATTGCTAAGTGAGACAATAGACAAAAACTTTTAGAAGAGTACCAAGGACATCAATGTTAGCCAGTTATTATTTTCCATTACGATTGTGAGTTGGTCAAAATAGGAATGAATGGAATCTACAAGATCGCTGCTTTGGTTGTCTCTCCCTAAAGAGGTAAAGAGAGAGAGGACTAAACGTCTGTGTGCTTCTCGTTGGTGATGCACAGTCATGCAAAAGGGAAGAGACATTCATAAATCACTTATGGCTATGTTTCTAACAAAGAATGTGAACTTCAAAAAAGTGGTGTTTATTGTTGGAGGCCGGCTCTGGCCGGGTCCAGANCAAAATAGGAATGAATGGAATCTACAAGATCGCTGCTTTGGTTGTCTCTCCCTAAAGAGGTAAAGAGAGAGAGGACTAAACGTCTGTGTGCTTCTCGTTGGTGATGCACAGTCATGCAAAAGGGAAGAGACATTCATAAATCACTTATGGCTATGTTTCTAACAAAGAATGTGAACTTCAAAAAAGTGGTGTTTATTGTTGGAGGCCGGCTCTGGTCGGGTCCAGGGGTCCCTGAAGGATGGACGGTGCTGGTGAGGGAGGGATGAGAGCCCTGAGAATCTTTCTGGTCACGAGGAAGGCATCTCTGCTCTGACTGGGGCTCAGCTTTCTTTTATAATTAAGTGTTTGGGGGATGGCACAGAAGTGGCATTTGCCTTAGACAATGATTTCTGATGACAAACTTCTTTGATATGTAAGAATTTCCCAGAACATAGATTTGTAGAAGACTCAGGCATAACCTTTATCAATAGTGATGGAGGTTGGGGATTTAGATGCTTATCCTATGGGGAAGGAAGGTATCTTTAGCATACGAGACAATGTTTTTAGCATAAAAAGGGTNATATTGTGAGGCCTGGTCAATACCAGCAGCCTTATTTCCAACATGAACCAGTAGTAGCAGAGGGAGATACCAGTTTCCATTTCTCATGTAAGGAGCTGTGCAAACGCTGCCGTTTCCTTGCTGTGACTGTCATCCAGCGAGGTTGGTGCAGCTCCCAGCAGTTTATGAAGCCCCCGTGTTTTTCAATGTATCTGAGGAAATTTGGTTCTTGAGTTGAGGAAGAGAAGTGATTGAGGATGATGATGGGGGTGAGGGACTTTGGTCAATAGATAGAGATATGATGTGGATGTAGATATACCTATCATAATTCTTAGTGTTCTTGTAAAATTGCTTTATTTTTCTTTTTTAAAATTTATTTATTTATTTTGAGAGAGAGAGAGAGTATGCAAGTGGAGGAAGGGCAGAGAAAGGGAGAGAGAGAATCCCATGCTCTCAGTGCAGAACCTGATGCAGGACTCGAACTCAGGAAACGGGAGATCATGACCTGAGCTGAGACCAAGAGTCAGACAGTTAACTGACTGAGCCGCGAGGTACCCTTATAATTGTTTTTTTACAGATGTATGAAGTTAGCTTTCTCATCTAACAACATCATAATCCAAAAAAGACATATTCTACTAATGCCTCAAATTTCACCATCAGGATGTGTTTTTGATGTATTTGAAAGTACATTTTATGTACAGAAAGAAGATTTAAAGGGTACTTTGGCCTTAGAAAATTAATTATAATGCAGAAATTATATAATCGAAATCATTTTCTTGTGCTTTCTAATTTCAAATCTTATTTTCTATTTATAAGTCCAGAAAATATTAACAAAACTTTTAAGTCAACCTTTACAGCTTAAATTAAAGTCCATTACATGTTTTAATGTTATTTATAAATCTAATGTGTTCATTTTCATTTTAAGTACTTCCATTCTCTGATAAGCTAAGCTTCCCAAGCACTTAACCAACTTCCATAAATCTAATAAGGCAAAATTATAAGATGTTCTAACACTTTTCACAGATGTGGTAGAATTTTCTCAGACTATTCAAGTTAGAATGACAAGCAAAATCAAATTTTCAATTCCACATTTTAAATTGGAATCAATTTAATCTGTTAGATACTCTGCGATGTCAAATTATGCTTTAATATGCCAAATTCTTCTAAGTTATAAGTGATTAAAATGTCAAACAAGCTCAGGTTATTTCCAAACTTAACATGAAAATATTAACACCATGAGTTATAATTTGCTTCCTCGTGTTCAGAACGAAGTCTGTCATTTCCTGTGGTTAAAATACTCGCTCATACTCAATTCACTCCTGCAACCTTCAATGCCTACTATGTGCTAGGCACCATTTAAGATGTTGCATCTAAAAGAGTGGGATAAAAACCAGATTGATGTCCTTAAGTCATGAAACATAAACACAAGGGGAGCGCCCAGGCAGACAGAATGACAAGAAACAGATAATTAAATCACATGATATTTCAGAAGATTGCCATGGAGAACGAACATTGGAGAGGGAGTCCCTGAGTTTCTAGGTTGAAGTCTAAACAGCATTGCCAGGAAAAGACTCCTGGGTAAGGTAACAACTGGGAAAACACCGAGGGGAAATTAAGATATTTGCTTTGTGGAATATGTAGGAGCATCCCAGGCAGAGGAAAGAGCAAATGCAAAGGCGCGGAGAAGGGAATGTGGCTGGCGTGTTAGAGGAGCAGCCCAAGGCCAGGGTGCCTGGAGCAGGGGGAGGCAGGAGAAAAGAGGGAAGGCCTAGGTCAGACGGGGAAAGGGGTCCAGGCTCTGAGGGTCCTCCTGGCCGCTTACTCCGAATGAGAAGGAAAGTCAGTGCAGTACTCTGTGAATAGGACAGTCATGATGTGACATGATGTAATGGCACGTTAGCAAGATGACTCGAGCTGCTGTACTGAGATGAGATGTGTGTGGGGGGATGAAGCAGGGGGTGAGGAGCAAGGGCAAATGAAAGAAGACAGAGGAGGCCCACAGCAACATTCCAGGTGAATGGCAATGGCAGTTTTGACCAGGGTGGAAGTGAGAGGTGGTGGGAGGTGGTCAGATTCTAGCTAGATTAGGAAGGGCCCCAAAGAATTTGCTGATAGATTAGAGGTGAAAGGGAAGCATGACCTCAAGATATGTGGCCTGAGCTATTGGCAGGATGAGATGGGCGAAGACCACAGGAGAAGGGAAATGTGGACATTCATGTTTGGTTTGCGTTAAGTTCATTCATGTTTGAGTTGTGTTAAGTTTGGGAATTGTATTAAACATCATGTGGAGATGCCAAGTTAGCTCTGTAAGCTTGGACCAAACATTTATTTTTTTTTTAAATTATGTTTATTTATTCTTGAGACAGAGACACACATACACAGAGCATGAGTAGGGGAGGTGCACAGAGACAGGGAGACACAGATTCCGAAGCAGGCTCCAGGCTCCGAGCTGTCAGCACCGAGGCTGATGCGGGGCTTGAACCCACGAACTGTGAGATCATGACCTGAGCTGAAGTCAGATGTTTAACTGACTGAGCCACCCCGGTGTCCCTGGACCAAACATTTCTGTACTAAGCAATGGGATTGCCTACCTACCAAGTGCATTGAAATCACATGTTAAGCAGCAAGTTTCGTGGAACAGGAGTCATGGAGCTTCAGATGGTAGGAGCAACTTTTTCCTCATGCTGCTCTTGTAGAAGGATACAGAAAAGATCTCCAAGGCCTTCAGATGGAGTCTTTCAATCCACATCCCACGGATTCAACTTATGCCTAAACTAATTATTGTCAGTGTTTTGTGTGTTTTTTTTAAACCATGTAATAGGACACAATTTATCGCTTTACTGTTATTCTGAAATCTTTTTCACATTCCCCCCTCTAACAGTCACCATTCTCATGGATATTTAAGTGTATTTGATTGGATCTTATTTCTACCACATTGAACTCTCTGGACTTAAGTTCCCACCTCTAAAAGTAATCCATCAAAAGTCACTTTCCCAGAATTTCCTTTTGTTTTTTGGTGGGCTTTTTGGGAGGTATTTGATGTTGGTGATAAGCTCAGTTCACTTTCAAGCTTTGAAGATGAAATATTGTGAGCAAGGGGTAATGCATTAAAATCAATCACACTTTAATTTTTCTTGATCTGAGAGAGCTAAGGTGGAGAGAAAAATCTTTTGGCTTTTCAAAAACTTAACAAAAGAGTTCCATGAATAAGCAGAGTGTTCAAAGACAAACTATGCCTCTTTAATTGTGGGGGCTGTTGATCCTGCTAGAAGGAGAACACGTTTTTCCAGGCTATATATGTATAACAATAAGAACACATATCATCTCTTAGAGCTCAGTTACCAGTGACCCAACCACCTCCACTGTGATGCACGTTCCTGAAAAGGAGAAAAGTGCTTTCCGAGGAGCCCAAGTGGTGGTGTGTAAATCTGCTTGGGACAGCGTGTGCGTTTGACTTCCAACTACCTCCTAGCCTCTGACCCAGTCCCCCATGTGGGCATCCCTCCACAGGTTTAATAAGCACTTGGTGATTTGGAGAGAACGGAGGAGTTAACTGTTACACCGAAGGCAACTGGAGGCAGAGGTGAAATGTTAGCGAAGGGGGAGAGAGGAACTTTCAGCACAAGACTGCCATCTAGAATCACAGTCTGACAGTACGAGTCCCTCAAAGAAACTCAACTTTATTAAGAAGAGTGAACCAGCACTTAGTATCATTTACATAAGAAAGTAAAATGGGTTCACCAAAGTGCAGCTAAACATAAATTTAGTGAAAAATGGCTGACTGACAAGTTTTAGCCCTGAAATTAGTATATTTTCAACCACCTGGAAAACTGGTTTCTGAGGGTCCAAATAATGGAAGGTTTTCTGCAGAATAAATGCATCATTATATCTACAAGGGAACTTCAAATCCATTTTCTTTTAGTGGAAACAGGTCCAGGAAGCCTGGGTGGCTTTTTCAACATCGCATAGCATGTTAATATCAGATCTTGATTAAAACCACATAAAACAAAAATATCCAGAATGGACCTTTATTAAATTCACATTCTGAATTAAGATTTAACTTTCTTTCTATTTTTGAAAGAAATTTCAGTGTGGTTCTTTAAAAATCACCAAAAATGAGATTAACCAGTTCCCTCAATTACTCTATAAAATGCTTTATTTCCATTTGTTCGTGATCATCTGGATGTAGTTTTACCTTTCAAGGATGACATGGCCTTAAGTCAATTTTGGATTTGGCTATTGTTGCCACATCTCCGGTGTTCTCTAATTACCCAGATTGCTTTATTGTTATTTTACTAAGGCCTAATTTTTGAAAACATTCTGTATGCAGCTTGGTGCATTTCCCCATTAAGTAAGTCTGCCTTCTTATTGGCTCCCTTTACTATATTTGCTCTAATATTTTTTTTAGAGGGAAATTTCTTTTTTCTCAAGTGAAAAGCTTTACAGGTTTACTTCTTTTAATGTTGCACTATGTGTCTTAATGGATATGTATTTTGTTTCATTTACATTCCTACTTTTGTATTCTTAGCATAAACTTTTCTCTCTCTTTTAAAAATTTTTTAATGTTTATTTATTTTTGAGAGACAGAGAGAGACAGAGTGTGAGTAAGGGAGGGATAGAGAGAGACGGAGACACAGAATCTGAAGCAGGCTCCAGACTCTGAGCTGTCAGCACAGAGCCTGACAGGAGGGGCTCAAACTCACAAGCAGTGAGATCATGACCTGAGCTGAAATCAGGACACTTAACCAACTGAGCTACCCAGGTGCTCCAAAAACTCTCTGACTTACAGATAAATGTAGGTATTCAACAAATAAGAGAAAGACAAAGAATCTAGTAGTGTATAAAATTCTCATATTCTAATTTCTGCATCAGGAATTTCTTTTCATGTAGATACCTTGTTTGCCAGCGGAGTATTTAATTTTTATATATCTAACATTTTACAAAATATTTTATTCTATTTTATTTTGGGAGGCACCTTTCTAGAACATTTTCGTTTTCAATCATACTAATGTAATATCATTCGTATAACCAGGAATTTCAAGTGCCACACACTAAGGGGCAGCACTAAATGCTAAACATATTTTTCAGTTCTTCTTCCTCCAAAATGTTCCCTAGTTCTGTGTGTGAAACAGTGGCCAAGTGTTTTTTCAGAAGGCAGTCATTACGATCAAGAATCAACAGAGAAAGCCTTTTTTAGTGGACATCTTTTAACGACTAAAAGCCGATTGCTTGATAAAACAAACTTTTTTTTTTCATTTTAAACATTGGTACATATTCCAGAGATATATCAAGTAGCTCTGAGTCCTTTAAATAAACTAGAACATTCTAATCGTCTCACAATATTACCAGCACGCGTGGGAATCATCACATAATTCTGTCGAACCCATGTATCACTTGTGCTTCCTGTCGTTTAAACTCCACAGGAAGATCAGCTGAATTTCCATCCTGTATCTTGTGTGAGTTTTAATGCTGTACCTGAAATTTATGCAGATTTGGAGTTTCTGCTGGATTGTCATTCTATGTGATTGTCTTCTCTCCACATTATTCCTCTTCATTCTTGCTACCACAAATTGCAAACTAATGCACCCAGAGCTTGAGTGCAAGAGCTGTAAAGGGCCGGATTCTCAGCATAATAAAATTGGTGCTTTGGCTTTGGCTTACATGTAGCAGACAAATAAAGGTCACTGAGTCATTCCCACTACATTAATACTTACTAGAGCAGAAGAAAGGTCTTTTTTTTTTTTAATCTTTTCTGTGGTAGCCGGTGGCAACATTCATGGATTCTAGCATCTTCCAATTCAACAAAGAAAACTTATAATTACCAACTTATTTTCTTCCATTTTCTTTTCCTACATAAAAAGCATGTTTCTTTGCTATTCCAAGTTCCAGATTTTGTGATGTTGAATTTGGTTTGTGGGAGACTAGATATTTTATTTTAATTATGTTATTTGTACACATTCGTATGTATTGTCTTTCTTTCCCATGACTACCAAATCCCCCTGTTTTGTTCTCTTTTCTATTCCCCGTGCCTAGAATGGTGTCCAGCATATGGTAAGCATTTAATAATAAGTATATTTTTCAATTCTATTTAAATAAACAATTACACTAATGTTGTTTCCTAACCATAAACATGGAAAAAAAACCAAGTTGCCCAGAGAAAGAAAAGAAGATAGCAAAAAGACCTATTATTTATTTTGTGCCCTTAAATTTCAGGCACTGTTTTAAACATATTATAGTTATCTATAATCTGTAATTTAATTCTTGTAACTCTCCAGTAGAGAAATCATATTTAGAAATAAGAAAACATTAATTTAGTTTCTTAGATAAGTACTCCAAAGTTTTATAAATTACAAATCGCAGAGAAGAGTCAGAATACAAAATCATTTTTCTTGATGTGTTTGAAGGTTTTTCATTCTAAGGTTCTAATTTGATCAACATACCAACCCTCCAACAGCACACATCAGTTTGCCAAAACAGAAACTGAAACCAGGCGAGGAGAAACAACCTCTCCAGAGTTATGTAGTTGGCATGTAATTGAACCCTGACTCCTAATACAGATCTTTAATGGTAGGCTAGAGCCCTCTTCCTCAGACTGTGCTAAATCATCAGCATAAGCAACATCTGGTAGCTTGTTGGATATACCGATTCTGAGTCCTCACTCTAGGTACACTAGAGTTTTCCTAATAATCTGTCTTCCAAGAACCTCTTAAGAGAATGAAATTTCTGAATGGTGTGGATCAAATGGAAGATGACAAGCAACGATAGGGGCCAAAGTCAGGCTACCCAAGAATGTTCTACTTTGGCATATTGATTATTCTGAATTAAAAGTTACTTAACATAGGGCGCCTGGGTGGTTCAATTGGTTAAGGGTCCAACTTTGGCTCAGGGCATCATCTTGTGGTTGGTAGGTTCAAGCCCCACATTGGGCTCTGTTCTGACAGTGTGGAACCTGCTTGGGATTCTCTCTCTCTCTCTCTCTCTCTCTCTCTCTCTCTCTCTCTGTCTCAAAATAAATAAATAAACTAAAACTTTTTTAAGTTACTTAAGAAATGAAACAGCCAGTGCAAAAAACAACACTCTGACCCCACATTGTCTCCATAAAGCAGGAAATAAATCTATCATGTGAAAGCTACCCTCTCTATACCTGGAGGTAAACAGACACCCTTAACACCAAAGGTAGAGAATCCATAGCCAAGAAATCTGTGTAAACAGTCTTTGTACTTTTACTTTTAATACCCTAGCCCAAATTCTCTTTAGAATTCTTTACTACTTTGAGGCTCCTGGGTGGCTCAGTCAGTTAAGTGCCGACTCTTGATTTTACCTCAGGTCATGGTCCCAGGTGAGTGTGGAGCCTGCTTAAGATTCTCTCTCTCTCTGTCTCTCTCTGTCTCTCTCTCTCTCTCTGCCCCTCTCCCTTCTCACTCTCTTTCTCTAAAATAAATATTTAAATTTAAATTTAAAAATTCCTGACTACTTGAAGCTCCCAAACAACTTAATTGTCCTGAAAATTCCTCATAGGTTTGTTATTTCTTTGTCTAAAAAGTATAAACTGTCTGCTTTTGTCATTTCTTTGGGTCTCAATTTCATTATTGGGCCTCTGTGAATATGTAAGTAAACTTTAAGTCTTTTTCTCCTGTTAATCTGCCTCATGTAAATTTAATTATTAGACCAGCTAGAAGAATCTTAAAGTATAGAGAACAGCACCTCCCTCCAACCTTCCCAACATAGATCATATATGACAAGAATCACCAATTGACAGACTTGTCCCAAACCTCTTCTCTACAATCAGCTGTGCTAATTCCTTAGGACTTGACTAATCTACATTTAAGATGCCCAGCGAAGAGGTTCAACACATTAAAATTTAAGGTTGAAAAATTTGGGCATACATTTTCAGGACAAGACACAATTTATCACAGGAATTCTAATTTCTTTCATTTCTTCTTCACCTAGAGTGAGATAAAAGACTGATGGACCTGATGGACGGTGCCAGTGGCACTCAATTAATGGATGCCAATAAAAGTCTTGCTTTGGACAAAATAAAGCTGCTGAAGAAGGCGTGACACAATAGCACCTCGCAGATGGCTCCTGGAATAAGCAAGGTGGGATGGAAAGGGCTTGGTGATTAAGACGCAACACTATGAAGCTTTTCACAGCTGAATCTCTTCTGTTGCTCATGTAGACACAGTATGAAAGCAATTATTCATATTTAAATTGTGATTTCCCCCATTCTTAAAAAAATGGTCTTAATCATTTTAAACACAAACTCTAATAAATCCAACTGAACATTATTCTGTAGATTCTCTTTTGAATGTTGTCTCTCTTTTTTCTTTGTCTTTTCCTTTTCTTTTTTTTTTTATTTTGTTTTGTTTTCTGTTTTTAATGGCATTCTCTTTTTAGATGTGACTTCGCGAATAAAAAAGCATGTAACATCTGGAACTGCTTAAAATCAATTTCTTTCCTCCTTTATTTTTCTGTTCTATAACTAAAAATGGACTTTCCAATTTGCATCATGCTTTTTTCCCCTTCCTTCCCTTTATAAAATAAATAAATAAATGCCATCTGGCCTAACAGCTCAGTTGCCAATTATCAGCCTGAGGCAATCCAAAACTGCCAGATAGTCAACGCAGAAAATATGGTTTCAAGAAGAAATGCTAACAGAGCCCTAGCTGGAGAATGGCTTGGCATGCTGCCAAATTGCCACCCCATGCAAATACCATCTTATCTCCTAGGGACTTGCAAAAATTCCTTGCAATCTGCGTTATGGTGTATTAGCACCTTGACTTATCTTAATGAAGATGTCTTAAAGACTCAACCGTTTCATAGTTAATGAAACATATTGACATCTCAAAAAATCAGATCAGCACTCTTCCACTGGAGCTGTAGAGTTTGGAAGTAACTGAGTTTTCAACTTGTTAATTTTCAGGGGATCATGGTGCAATTTTGGCTATCGTCAGTGAGGAACAGCAGCTCTTTCTTGTTGCACCTGGCTCAACTCAGTTCTGCTGGGTCCATAGATAGTAGTTATTCACTTACAGTCAGTCTCAAAAGGAAATAACCACTGGGCCTACTTGACTTCAATACTAGTTTGGCTGTTTACTTAAATGATAAAAATGGGAGGTTTATAGTCACCTTGTTCTCCTTTATCCTATACATCCAAAGCCAAATTAGTCCTGGAAATTTTTCTCCCAGTACCGGCCTACTCCTTTCCATCTTCACTGTCACTTAACAGATCCAAGCTATTAAAATTCTTTACTTGATTTCCATTCAAAATCTTCTTTGTGGTCTCTTATGACCTGTCCACCCTCCATAGCCAGTGTGAACTTCTAAAAATGTAATCATACCACATTACTCTTCTACTTAAAGTGTAGAAGACTACTTTTACTGTACTTAAGGATAAAATCCAAAGTCCTTAAAGATAGGCTAACAGTTTTCTATGAACTGACACCATCTTGATCATTTCACTATTTCTCTACACAAACTAATCTGTTGTATCTAGTTTTGGGGTTTTTTTTTTCTTTTCCTACACACACTTCCAACAAGCACTGGCCACTTGTCTCATTCACAAAGAACTAAAACCTCACTCCACTGGCGCAGAGGGAAAGCCGACAACAAGGAGGATGGGATTCAACCCCACGCATGTAGAGCACGATGGATTAGCAGTCCATTGCCTTAACCACTCGGCCACCTCGTCACCTTAATCTGTTGTATCTAAAAGAGCAAACATCAGGGGCACCTAGTTGGCTCAGCTGGGTAAACATCTGACTCTTGATTTCAGTTCAGGTCATGATTTCATGGTTCCGTGGGTTCAAGCCCCACATCGGGCTGTGCATTGACAGTGCAGAGCCTGCCTGAGATTCTCTCTCTTTCCCTCTCTCTGCTTCTCCCCATCTTGTGCCATCTCTCTCAAAATAAATAAGTAAACTTAAAAAATAAATAAATAAAAGAGTAAACACTATGTCTACTTTGTTGAACAATTTGACTCAGCACCTAGCAGTGGATGGCATATAGTAGTCACTTAACAAAAAATATTCTTCGAATTAATTCAGATTGAATTTTAGTTCTTACTGTTTTTGTAATGTTAGGTATTCTAATAATGTTAGCCTAAATTGTCTTATCTATAAGGTGAGACAACTAATTACTTCTGAGTTTGTTAGGAGGAGTAAAGGAGAATATGTTGTAAATCTCAGTTGATTCCACAAAATACAATGTGTTACATACTTTCATATTAGGGACATATTTTAATGATGGCTCTTTCACATACTACCCTTATGACTTGAGACAAAGTCCCTAGACATTTCAGGCCTCTTCTCTTGATTTGTAGAATGGGATAATAGTATATTCTGAAGGCACTTGCTTGGGAAAATTAGATGAGAAAGATATCAGTAAAGAACATAGATGAATATATAGTAAGTGTTCAGTAGATGAACTAACCATTGATTCATTAATTCATACTGATTGATTCATGATCATAAAAATAAGTAAAAAATATGAGTTCTTTATTTTACTCGTTTCAGAAAATTTCACCATCCCTAGAAATTTCTGCAGCAGTGCTGTTTGCTGCATTCCCTACCCGGGTTCCTTGGGGTGTGCACAACTACATATAAGAAGCCTAGACTGCTGTCGAAGACTTCTTCAGGAGCCAAGATTTGTATTTTTCCAAGAAATCTCTCTTTTGTGTCTACACACACACAGTCCCATCATTTTCTCTTTTTCTATGTCTCATCCATCACCCACCGCTTGCACTCCCCAGCCCATACAAGCCTTGGCTCCCAATCTCCTTTCAATCTATCCTTCAGTAGCTTGTCATCTTAGCTTTTTTTTTCCTTCAAGATGTTGCTTCCAATTAGGTCTTCCAGCTTCATTTACATAACCCATTTTCGCTGTCCACATTCATTGTTGTTGGTGTACTCTATCTTCCCTCTACCCTAACAGGTATCACACATCTATACTGTTTTCCTTTTGAGGATAAAGAAACCATCTACCTTATTCATCCAGCCCAGTACCTGTTGTATGATCCCTAAATAAATATGTGTGAGAAGAATAAAACCACAAGTTTGAGGTATTCCAACCTCACGTCCCAAAATATTTATGTGGAATATTCTAGTCCTGTGTGAGCCAGTTTTTGTCACACCTGATAAGAGATGTATTTCAACGGCAACCAAACAAAATGTTTTACATGGAAAGATTCATATTGTATCTGCTCTTCTTGTAACTTAAAAAGGGGGGAGATAGGACTTAGGTAACTTCTCAGGGTATCATTTCTTCATCTGAGTTGCAGAGGTAATAGTAGCCACCACATAAAATTGTGTGGATTAAAACACTTCTATAGTCCTTATCAGAGAAGTGCCCATTAATTTTCTTCTTCCTATCTCTTCTTATATGAGAATGGAAGATAATATCTTACAAAAAGTTTACAAAATACACCTAAAATATTTTAAGTAGACCCATTGATATCCACATGTCCATTCTTTTATAGAATGAGATTGGGTTCCCTTGTTCCTTGGAATACTGCACCTCCCCATATGATGCTGTGCATTCAGGTAGAAAAAAGGATGGGAGGATGTCCTTCCTGCCACTCACAGAGAATTGCTTGGAGCCACCAGGCATAGGACCCAATTATCCTTACTATCTTACTGTGCATAGATAAAAATGTTGTGATTGCTCATGAAATTAAATAGCATCTTTTTCAATCTGTTGACATTGATTGGCTTGATGACTTAAAATAATTTAAAGGATAAAATGAAAATAAGAGAGAACTGAAAGATATCCCAGGCAGTTGTTTGCATGGCCAGGAGTGGTATTTTCACACGCCAGGTGTTGAGATGAGCATCTTGGACACAATAAAGCAGGAAAGAGAGCTGTAATTATAGCTTAAGGACTAGTGTTATGTTTGTTAAGTTATTTTGTCATCACAAATATTAAAACTTTTTTTTCATTTCACAACGAACCAAAACCTAAATTATTTGTTTCTACAGGCAATAATCTTGCTATCCACTATTTACTGGGACATTGTTGACTTCATAAATATAATTCCTTCCTCAAGACAACTATATAAGACACAGAATCATCTCATTCATTAAGATGCAACTGGAGAGAACATCTCTTAGAATTGTGGGAATTTTGAATGAAAAACTAGGTAATGCATTATTTGTCCTCAAAGTTTCCATGTATATTGCAACTTAAACTATTATTAATTGAATACATTTCATGGACCTTCTTTTTTTAATTTTTTTAATGTTTATTTAGTTTTGAGAGAGACAGACAGACAGAATGCAAGCCGGGGAGGAGCAGAGAGAGAGGGAGACAGAGTCTGAAGAAGGCTCTAGGCTCTGAGCTGTCAGCACAGAGCCTGATGTGGGGCTCAAACTCACCAACTGTGAGATCATGACCTGGGCCGAAGTCGGATACTTAACCAACTGAGCCACCCAGGCACCCTTCATGGGCCTTCTTTACTGATGAGAAGAACATGAAATCAGGAACTCATTTATTTCAAAACATTTTTATGTATCTACTATTGCCAAACACAGATTCAATATACAGATGAATAAGTCATTTTATTAGCAATAGTCATAAAGTTTATTCCTATGCTAACATGTAAATTGATAATAGTAAAATGTGATCATTTCCGTGGTAGAAGTATTATGTAAGAACACTGAAATGTCCTCCAAATAATAGAGGGGCCCAGAGATCTCAGGTGAGTGAAGGACTGAGGAAGAGGAGATTTTTATAAAGAAGACAGTATCTGGGCTGAATCTAGATAAATTATTAGAAATATCAGGACTGATCATGGGAAGGTAATGGGGAAAAGAAAGTTTATTTTAAGCAAGACAAAGAAAAATTTGAAAGGCAAGATGTATGAATATGCTATTTTCAGGGAATTTTAAATGGCTTGTTCTGGTTGGAATTATACATGTGAAGTAGAGAGTGGTAGAAGGTGCTATGTGATGTAATGAAGATCAAGTCATATAAATTATGAAGGGCTTCCCATATTAAGATAGGGAGCTGGAGATTTTTTCTAGTAAGTTATAGGCAGCATTCATTGGAGGATTTTCAAGAGAAATGGGATGGTATTGGATATTTTCTTGAAATTATTAGTTTGACAAATGTGAGGAGGGAGAATTGGGGACATCCAGGTGAGAGACAGAAACCAGATGGAGATGATACTATAGCAACTCAAGTTGGAAATGGTTAGTCTCTCAATAGAGGGATCGATGTGTTGAGGAAATAGATGCTACATGGTCTGAACATTCATCAAATGTGGTGACGTTCAGCAAGGCTTGGAATTGGACAGCTAGATGAATGTTTCTACCATTGTGAAATATAATAAAGGGTGGGTTTGGATCATTGAGATCAGATAACAGATTTTATCTGAAGAATGTTGTATGATATTAATTTTAGTTGCATATGAATTTCTTTAAAGCAAATCATGCTGGTATCTTATCTACTTATGAAATCATTTGCTTCTAAATTACTGGTGTTTTGCCTTTGTTGCATAAAGGAATTAGTGATTTAAAGGGAAATTGGCCATCATATTCCATCAGTGTCATCTTACAGATAAGCAAAGCTCAAGGAAAGGAACATATTTCCGCCTTCCAAAACTCCTAAGAATCACCAAACTGATTACTTGACCAATTTATCTACAAATCCAGGGTCAATTAAGGATCAAGGAATCCTATTCCTAATTGTTTACTTCTTTCTTCACGTCTGTCCCAACACTCTGAAACCCAAACTGCTCATGAAGTCTTCTCCAGGTGTTTTCTGAGTCCTTGAACCAATTTTGAAGACAGCCAGAAAAATCCCAAGCATCTGTTACTTGATTTTCTCCAGTTCAAAATTCATTAATGGACAGAAGACAATAGTTCTAAGCATTCCCAAAAGTACCAGTGAGATTTGTCTTTTGCAGTGACCTGCAATGTTGCTCTTCAGAGACAAACCTTGCTTCTCTGGACTTCAGCCACAGGGAGTGGCTTACAGAGTGTTCAAGATGTAGGCTGTGAGGCTGAATGGGTGGGAGTTTAACTCCCCAGGGATGACTTTGGGCAAGGTACTCTACTGCTCTTAGTCTCCTTCCCCATAGAACAGGAGTCATCAAGGCACACACCTCTTGCGGAGTGCCATTGAGACAATGTATGTGAAATGGCATGGGTTTTGGAACATCCCCCACTCTCTGACCTTAACACTTATCAATTATTTAGTAGCCTGTAATAAGATTTGGTTGTCACTATTGAATCCCCAAGTTTGAGTTAATCCTTCTTTCTGTGTGCCGTGCATTACCCTCTATACCTGTGATACTGTAATTTATAATAGGAAATATATATGTGAACTTCATCCCCATTTCTGGTACAGAGCTCTTAAAACCCTTGGAGTTTCCTAAATTGTGAAAGCCATAAAGGTATCTTTTGTTATGTTAGTGAGGTGACTTTTGGCCCATATTCATGGATAGGGGCTAGTTGCTAGAGCAACCACTCTTGTTATTAGAGGGTTGGAACTTTCATTCCCACTCCCTCACCTCCTGGGACTGAGAGAGAAACTTGAGGTTGAATCAATCACCAATGGCCAATGATTTAATCTATCATGCCTATGTAATGAAGCTTCTATAAAAGCCGAAAACGACAGAGTTTGGAGAGCTTCCAAGTTGGTGAACATGTGGAGATTCGGTCAGAAAGGCACACTCCTAGAGGTCATGGAAGTTCTGTGCCTCTTCCCACATACCTTGCTCTATGTATCTCTTCCATCTGACTGCTCCTCAATTTTATCTTTCTGCAATAAGCTGGTGATGTAATAAGTAAAATGTTTCTCTGAGTACTGTGAGCTGCTCTAGCAAATAATCAAACCTAAGGAGGAGGCCCTGGGAATCTCTGATTCATAGACCATTGGTCAAAATACAGGTAACAACCTAGACATGCAACTGGTGTCTGAGGTCTAAGGAGGGGTCACTGGAACCCCCAATCTATAGTTGGCTAGTCAGAAGCACAGGAGATAACAAATTGGCATCTAACATGGAAGGGGCAGTCTTATAAGACTTCAACCCTTGACTTATGGAATATGATGTTACATCCAAGTAGATAGTGTCTGAATTAGGTTGGATTATAGTACACTCAGTTGGTATTCAAGAATTGCTTGGTGGTTTGGGAGTACTTCTCTCATATTGAAATTGGATCCAGAAACCCAAAATAACACCCCTACCATGGTACCTATAAGACTTTATTGCAGATGTTGGTGGGTGGTAGTCTCAGACACAGAGTCTAGTAGCTGAACCACATTGAATTCCCTAATGACCATTGGACCCCTTTAGTTCTAAACTAGTTCTCTAGTTCTTTTATGTTCTAAAAATGGTCCTGATGCTGTTTTAACCCCGGTTACAGTTTATGAGATCATCTTCTCTGGTAAGATGCTAGTTTGTAACTTTTGCCAGGTCTGATGTCTGGATCTTCTACTTGTGTCTGCCATCACTGAAGTCCTTCCAGTTCTTAGTGAGTCCAGACACAGGAAGTCACCATATCAGCCCAGGGTACATCGTCATCATCACAGCCATAGCCCACCTACAATCACCACCACATGAGGGTGCTTCCTCCCCCAAGGACTTCCTGAGGGGTGCTTAAATTTTCTGTACTCTCTGCCCATGCTCTATGTCCCAAATCTCAACTTTCAATGTTATCATCAGCCATAGCAACCTCAGAATCTTCTGAATTCCTGGGAGATTTTTGTCTTCTCCCAGAAGTTTCTGAATGTCAAAGTCATGAGCTTCTGAAACCATGATGTAGGCTCAAATCCCTCCTCCAATCATATAGTAGATATTGATTGGGAATTTTTCCTGGTTAAATTGTTAAATCACTCTGAGCCTCAGTTGCCTCCTAGCGAATATGGGAAAATCACGGTATCTCATAAAGTTATAGTGAGTGCAAGATGTGAATGAAGGTCTTAGTATCAGGCATGTATTTATCTCGGTTCCTACTGCTACAGCCCTGGTTCAAGCCACCATCATTGCACTGCTGGCCCTCCACAATGGATTCTAACCAGTATCTCTGGCCAGAGCAGTTTAAAACTGCAAATCAGGTTTCTCCTCTTTAAACCCTCTTATTTACTTATTTACATTATCTATTTCTTTTTCCTTCATGGGTAGGTCAGCTTCATGTGGAAAGAGACTTTAGCCTGTTTCAGGATAGCAGAGATGTATAGAAGATAGAGGTTAGAATTGGACTTCCCTAAACTGATTCCTGATTTCACTTCTTAAGAGTTGTATGGCTCTGGTTCATTTGTTTAACCTCTATCTCTTCTCTAAAAAAGTTAATTAGTTATCAGATGCCTAATTTAGAACATTACCTAGTACATAGTGTTCTCCATTCATAGTATTGTTATAATTGTTACTATCATCGTCTCACCTACAAGGGTGATAGGCGCACAGAAGGTACTCAACAGATACGCATTAGCATAGTGCTTGGACCACAATCAGTGTTCACCAAATGGAGCGTGTGCTTGTTGCTGTCAGTACTGCTACTAAAAGATAACAATAACACCATTATTTATCATCAGCAACATTAACCATTCTGAATGTCAGGATTTTGAAAAGATGCCCAGAAATCAAGAACTCTACTATCTCTTGTTTCTTATTTTCCTTTTTTTTCCTCCACACACAGATATCCGATATCTAAAAGGTAATTTCAAGAAGCTGGAAATACAGATTAATAAACCAGAGTCCTTGTCTACAAAGCTCACATTCTAATTCAGATAGAGGCATTTAAAACTCTCCCTGCTGTTACAGAGATGTGGAGAGAGAGCTTGGAAATGTTAAAGGAAGTAATTCCCAATTCTTCCTAAGGGGGGCAGAATGCTTTCACAGAGTAGGCACCAAATGAATTGCAGTTGGAATAAAAATTAGGAATTCTTCAAGTAAAGGAGACAGAAAGGCAATTCCAGGAAGATAGAAGGGATTGTGATGATTAAAAAATCACTATTCAGGGAGGCGTGAGATATGAGGAGGGTTTGCAACAGTGTACAGGGAGCAGGAAACAAGCTACGGGGAATCAACTGCAGATGGAGGTCAGATCGGCAACTATAGAGGTTTGGGGATAGAGTTTTATAATAAAGTCAGTGGGGGAATATCAGAGGATTTTAGAATATGGAAGTCAAATGATCATAGTTGAGCTAATTACTTTAGGTTAAATTATTAATTTAATTAATTCATTATAATTAATTAAATAAGATTGGTACTTTTTGAGGGGATGAGCAGGAAGAGTAGAATTAAGAATATCACTCTGAAAATTGTTTGCAAAATTCATCATTGGAACTGGGATAAGGCTGCATTGGTGAGGAAGAGAGAAAGGAAGCAGATTTTAAGAGTATTTAGGACAGAGGGTCAAAGAAACTTGGCAGCCCAGGGGACACGGTTATTGAGAGAGAGAAAGAGCCAAACTTGCAGTCATATGTCTATTTTGGAAGGTGGAATCCGTTCGCCAGTGGTGTGTATAGAGAACAAAAGATTAGAAATAGGTCAGTGGTACACAAGTCTGAATCTGGAAAAGCTACTTTCAATTTGTGAGACACGGGGATCTGTAAATTTAATATTTTGACTTGTTAGTAACTTATTACATGCTTTTCTGTGTGAATGTGTTTGTGCAAGGGTTTCTATGCAGGGCAGCCATATCAGTTTGGTTAAGACAGTGCTGACTTTGATTTATTATCCTGGAATAATTATTAATATCGCCTCTTTTTCTTCACTAAAATCCTGATTTGCATCATTATTATACAGTTACTAAGTTATAAGGAAATGCAAAACTAAAGAATTGAGAACTTTCAGCCTCAATAGGAATTTATAATCTGTTGTAGGAGGCAGATACTTGTTAATGTTTATTCATTTTTGAGAGAAAGAGAGACAACACGAGCAGGGGAGGGGCAGAGAGAGAGAGGGGGACACAGAATCCGAAGCAGACTCTAAGCACAGCNTGTAAAAAAAACAGGAATAAAACATGTCAGGATTCCCAAGTCAAGAGACACTTTTAATTCCTATCCTGGGTTCATGGCCGAGTCTGTAGATGATCCTTTGTACGAGGCTCCTTAGTGAATGCCTTTCCAGGAGGGTGGCCAGCAGTAGAGGCAGCAGCGATGTACCCTGAGAGGCACGCTACGAATTTGCACAAATGTCGTGTGAGGTAGGCAGAATTATCTGCACTTAGAGAAGAGGACTCCAAGGACTGGCAGGTGAAGTCGCTTGTCACACAGAGGCAGAGCACAAGTGCCTGAAGCCCGCTGTCAAAGATTGCTTTCTCTCCACTCCACCAATTCCTTCTTCTATCCAGGGCCGCAGCCTCATCTGGAGAGGCTGAGTGGAGAGATGCAGGATGCCAGGCCTCTCCAGCGAGAGCCCACGGCTTCTGTCAGTGCCCGGGAAGGAAAGAGGCCTCTCACTGGGGAAGGTGATTGCTGTTGACGCAAACATGACTGAAACCCACTCAAAGTCAATGCAGCTGAGCTGACATAATATTCAAAGCCATCCTGGAGGATGCTATAATCAACAGTGTCAAAAGTAGCATTCAGATCAAGCAAAATTAAACTACTCGAACTGTCAGATGTGACTGCATTAATAAATCATTAAAAAGGGAATCTGAGGCAAGGGCTGCCCCTGCTGTGAAGTGAAAAAAAAAAAAACTGGATTCAAGTTTCCCAGAGAAACTCTGTCCCTTCCTTAAAGAGAATTTGTTACTTTCAGCTGTGAGAGATCTGATCCAAAGAAGCACATTTAGTGCCCGAGCAAATGACAACGCATAGCACAGCCATTTATTTCCGGAAACTTAATTGTACCCTCAAAAAGAATGAAGAGTAAAATCCATTCACTGAACAACTCTTTACTGATTTTAGGCTCAGACAAACACACTAACAAGTGCCGTGTATACAGAAGTGAATAACACACAGCCCCTTGGCCTCAAGGTGCAATGGCAAAGTAGACTCTAAGCCTCTGTATTGAACTTGGTAAACGATACAGTAGTTAACATTAAAAAGTAAGGATATTTGAAGAAACCAAGGAAGGGTTGGATATGGCCTCCGTTATGGTCCTTACAACTCTCTTCGAGAAGTGAAGGAGACAATTCTGCCACAGATTGAAAATGTGATTTCAAGGATCCTACTCGATCAGGTAACCACAGCATTTATCATCTGTCTCACTCAGCTTCTGCTGCGATAATGAAACACCATAAACTGGGGGGTTATCAACCACAGAAATGTATTTGTCACAGTTCTGGAGGCTGGAAGGCAGAGGCCATGGTGCTAGCACAGTCAGGTTTGGTGAGTGTCCAGTTCCTGGTTTGCAGATGGCACCTTTTCATGATGTCCTCACATGATGGCAGATGGAGACGGGAGGGAAGCCCTCTCCTGTGTCTTCACGTAGGGCACGAACCGCAGTTATGAAGTCTTCACTGTAATTGCCTCCCAGAGGCCTCACCTCCCAATGCCATCATTTTGGGAGGCTCAGATTTCAACATATGAATTTGGAGGGAGGCACAAACATTCAGTTCACAAACCATCCACACTGGACCTGTAAGAAAGAAAAGAGATATTAGTGACCGTAGAAGGACAATAGATCTACACTGGCACTGTCCCCACAAAGTAGACATGCAGGACTGATTGTGGGTCATTGGACTCGATATGAAAGAACATCACTCTTTAGGAACCTAGGATAGATTTTTTTGGTTTGGTAGGTACATAATGTAAGAGTCACATGGCTTACTCAGAATGTGTGTGGTGTGTGTGTGTGTGTGTGTGTGTCCTATGACTCTAGTGTAATACTTAGATGAAGTTTGAGTACGTTAAACTACTCTCCTCTCAAGGTAATATCCTTACCTATCCACTTCCTACTGTGATAGAATGTAGGAGAGGACTCTGACCAGACTGCTTACATTAAGGCCTTAGTCCAGCTCTAACCCTCACTTTATCAGCCACTGGCTTTCCCCAGAGGATTTTGGACCCTCATTTAAAAAGATCACCAGCAGAGTCTCTTGCTGGACCACAGACATACTATGAGAAATTCACTGTATTTGTTTCATGCCATCTCCCATCCAGATATTTTACAATCTGAATTCCATGTTCCCTAGGCTCCTTCTCCATTAATGCCTATCATAACATTGAGCAATAATAGAAGTATGCTTGTATATTATGGTTGTATGTAATTTCTATTATCAATATCACAATGATATGATAAAATTATGGCTTTCCTTTCCTGTTACAGCTGTCAGGGAAATCTCTGGGCAGGAGGAACTGGAGGTGAAATGTGAAGGCAGGCAGACGGTGGGTTCTGTAGAACTACTGGTCCACTGGCTAAGATCACACGTGGCCCCGCGATACTCAAGTCAAGTTACCACAGGTATGTCATTCCTGCAGCCTCCTCCGGGGACCTGGGCATTTTTAAAAGTGCTACTCTGAGAAGATCAGCCAAACCGTGGGGGATGCTAGTTCAACAAAAGATTTGAGTTCTGTATCATTCACATACTCCATTTTTACTTTTGAGATTAAAAAAAAAATCCTTTCTTGAGATATAAATAAAGATTTAATAGGTCCTTTATTTTTTATTTATTTATTTTTTTACTAAAATTTATTTTTATTTTATTTTATTTTTTTACAGATAGCTTATTGTCAAATTAGTTTCCACATAACACTCAGTGCTCATCCCCACAAGTGTCCTCCTCCATGCCCATGGTCCTTTAAATATTAAGTAGCTCCCCTCTGTACAACATAGCCCAAAATGCCTGAATGAAAAGAGCCTGAAATTTTTCGCATATCCTGTGAATCCTGTTTTCAGCCAACTCTGTCTCATATTTAGCTACAGCCTTTCCATAGCTAAGAAATGCTTGTGAAATACCTTCCATGGGGATTTAATGAGATGCATAATGTCCACATTATTTCTACCTTACCTTTCTGTTCCCTGAAACATGGAGTTTCTCATCTGAGCCTCCCTGTGGTGGTTTTAAATACAACCCTTACATCCTTTGAAAATTGGTACATAAGGAGCTTCCTCTGTCCTGGATTTGATTGATAGGATTTCTATAAATCATTGCAATAATTTGTATCACATTAATTACACATCTGTGAATACTGTGTGACCAGTGGGATGACTGTGGCAGTTTTAAATCATGGTCTCAATATTCTTTGAGGGACAGATGTGTTATGGTTCCCATCTCCTTGAACCTGGGCTCCATGACTGATTTACCAGCAGAATACAGTAGAAGTTGTACCCTTCCATGTTGGGGGCCCAGGCCTCTGGGAACGCATCACACTCAGAGCCCAACTTCCATGTTGTGAAAAAGCCCAAACTAGTCCACGAGGAGAGACCACACCGAAGAGAGAGTTTCCAGCCAAGAGCCCCAGCTGACATCTGAGCAGATAGTCCGAATCAGTCGCTCATTCAGATGCCTCACCTCCCAGCTTGAGAGTCTTCCCAGATGGAATTCTAGGTATTATGGGGCAAATATAAGCCGTATACGCAGTGCCTTCTTCCTGACCCAGTGAAACTCTGAGAGATAAAATTATTGCTTAAGTCAGTAAATTTTGAGGTGGTGGGTTGCACAGAATGCTTAGTAATGCTAACCTATTTCAAAAGTCACTTATCTACCATAAAAAAGGAAGGTTTATTATTTCCATCATTTGGTTTTCAAGCTTCAGAAAGGCTGTCTTCACTTTCTTGGCTCTGAATCTTATTCTCTTCATTTTCTGTCTAATAATGTAATGGGACAAATCTTACAGTAAAGATAAAAACTATTGAAACTGCATTATTTTATTTCCTCCCTTAGCCAATAATAGCAATTACCCGTATAGCAAGTAATAAACTGTATTGAATAAATATATGTGTGATTTGAACTATAGATTCATGAAAATCCATTGTAAGGGTAAAATGCAATATAAAAGTTAGACGTTCCCATTAATAACCTCATTATATTAAAACAGTATGCGAAATAAATAACCTTTATGATTTATGTGTATTTCAAGGCCTCATATTTTAGAAGACCTCTACTGAATATATGTCTAAACTAATCATTCAGTGTACTTTCATCTTAAACACATCTGCTTATTTTTTCAAGTTTATTTGTTTATTTTGGGAGAGAGAAAGAGAATGAGCACAAGTGGGGTAGTGGCAGAGAGAGAGGGAGAGAAAATTCCAAGCAGCTTCCGTACTGTCAGCACAGAGTGTGATGCGGGGCTCGAGCTCACAACCTATGAGATCATGACCTGAACAGAGATCAGAAGTTGGGCACTTAACCGGCTGAACCACCCAGGGGCCCCAATACATCTTCTGTTTAAACCATTGAGATGAACTGTGTCTTTAAGGCAGTGTACATGTCTTTCCTTCCTCTGTTCCTCCCTTTTTTCCTTCTCTCTCTTTTTATTTAAAGATCACCTCGATCAGAAACAAGTCGGCATGGATTTTTTTAAGTTAAACCTTTTTTTAAAAAAATTTGAGATGATTTCAAATTCACATTCATCTATAAGAAATAATGAAGAAAGATCCCATGCACCTTTTACCCAGTTTCACCCAATGGTAACATTTGTCAAACTCCAATGGTAACGTTTGGTCAAACTACCCCACAATATCACAACAAGGTTATTGACACTGATACAATCAAATTGCAGAATATTCCCATCAACACCCCATGGCCCTTCATGTTACCTGGCTTTAGCCACACAGGTTTGCCTTCCATCCTACTCTCTCCTTGACATTTGGCAACAGTTAATTTGTTTTCCATTTGTATAATTATTTCTTTTGAATAATGTTCTATAAATACAATAATATGGTAAGTCGCCTTTTAAAACGGGCTTTTTTCACTCAGCATAATTCTCTGGAGATGTATACAGTTGCTGCATTTATTAATATTTTATTCCATTTTATTGCTGAGTAATACTCCATGGCATGGACCCACTGTACTTTGTGTCATTATATCTGGATTGGTCTTAGTTGGGCTATTACAGATTAAGTTGCTAAAAACATTCCTGTGCAGGTTTTAAAATGAATGTAAAGTTTTATTTATCTGGGATAAGTGTCTATGAATGCAACTGATGGATTATGTGGTGTTTACATCCTTAGTTTCTAGAAAAATTGCGAAAATATTCTGGAGAGGCTGTCCTCTGTCACATTCCTACCAGCCACGTGTGTGTGATCGAAATTCTTCTCACATTCTTCCCAGCATTTGATGTGGTTACTATTTTTAATTTTAGGCTTTCTGATAGGTTTGTTGTGATATCTGACTGCGGTTTAAATTTGCATTTCCCTAAAGGCTAATGATATTGAAAATCTTTTGATGTGCTTATTATCCCTGGTACATCCATTTTAGTGACATTTCTGTTCATGTGTTGTACCACTTATATAGTTTGGATTAATAGACTTTTTCATTAATTCTCTAATTCTCTCTTTTCTTTAACTGTTTGATACTTGAGAATTCTTTATGTATTCCAGATACTAGTCTTCTTCAGATATATAGCTTGCAAATATTTTCTCCCACTCTATAACTAAGTTTCTTCTGCTTTATACAGGGTCTTTTATAGGGAAACCATTTTTTTTCTTTCTTAGAGAACCACCAACCAATTATTATTTATTTTTATATACCAAATCTGTAAAAAAAAAAACTAAGGAAAAATTTCAATTATCAATACAATTTTGTTAATTTCTCTTTTGGAAACTTGTTTTTCCTTTGTATTCTCCTTTTTCTTTTTTTTATTTTATTTTTTTATTTTTTTATNTTGTGCCAATACCATACTGTCTTGATGATGACAGCTTTGTAGTAGAGGCTAAAGTCTGGGATGGTGACACCTAGGGAAACCATTTTTTAATGTTGATAAAGTACAATTCATCTACTTCTGTCAGAGATGTTATCAAATTGGTGTTCTTTGTCATAAATGTTGGTAAAATTCTCCGATGAAAACATCTGGTCTGAAAATTTCTTTTTGAAGACTTTTGAAATTACAAATAAGATATCCTTAATAACTACAAGGCTATTTAAGTTTTCTATTTCATACTGCGTGAATTATGGTAGTTTCTGTTTTTCAATAAATTAGTTCATTTCATCTAAGCCGTCAAAGTTTTGTATTTTCATGTCATTCAGCTCAATGCATTTTTAAAATTTCCCTTGAGACTTCGTCTTCGTTTCCTGAAATATTTAGAAGTGTGTTATTTAGTCTCCAACTGTTTGGCATTTTCCTTTTAACTCTATGTGATTAAATTTGTAGTTTGATTTCACTATGGTCAGAGAATACATTCTGTATGATTTCAATTCTTTTAAATTTATCACGATTTGTTTTATGTCCCAGGATATGGTCTATCTGGTATATGCACTGGAAAATAACATGTTTTCTGCTGTTGTGTGAAGTGACCTATAAATGTAATGCATATCTTGCTGGTTGGTGGTTTTTATGAGTTTTTCTATATTCTTGTTGACTTTTTGTCCAGTTCTAGCAGTTGTTTGGAAACAGATGTTGAAGTCTCCGAGTATAACTGTGGTTTGTCTATTTATCCTTTCAGTTTCATCTGCTTTTGCTTCACATATTCTGCTACACGATTTGATGCATCTATCTTAGGATTGCTATACCCTCCGTGGGGGTTTGACTCTTGTATCATTATATAGGATTCCTCTCTGTCTCTGGTGATTTGCTTTGCTCTGACATCTAGTTCATTTGACATTAATGTGGCTAGTCCTGCTCTTTGTGCTGTAATATTATCATAATATAGCTGTCCCTGTTTTTTTACTTTCAAACTTTTTATGTTGTTATATTTGAAGTAAGTTTCAAGGCCCCTGGGTGGCTCGTCGGGTAAGTGTCTGACTCTTGATTTTGGCTCAGATCATGATCTCACAGTTTGTGTGATTGAGCTCCGCATCAAGCTCTGTGCAGACAGCGTGGAGCCTACTTGGGATTCTCTCTCTTCCTCTCTCCGCCCCTCCCTCTGGTGTGTGTGCTCTCTCTCTCTGTGTCTCTCCCTCTCTCTAAATGAATAAACTTAAAAAAAAAAAGAAGTACGTGTCTTGTAGACAACATATTGTTAGGTTATGTGTTTTAATCCATTATAACACGCTCTGTCTTTAAAGATGAAAGAACAAGAGCAGAATGGGAATCTAAGAAACACTGTAGTAACATCTTAACCAAATAAGTTTCCAAGCAAGGAGCTCTGACATGAACGGGATGGGAGCACATCTTTGGGTTAGTCTGCAGACCTAAGCTGTGCTTCCTGCCCCTCCCTTGGCTGAACCTCAGGCACACCAGGCGAAGGGCGGAGAGACTGAGGGGCACCACGACCCTCATCTAAGCCTCCACTCAGCTTACATGTATGCAGCCACATGGAGGAACAGTGAGCCGGCTGTGTCTGTCTCTAGGTGACTAAGCCCCAGACCCTCTGAAAAGAGCCCTGGTTCCTAGTGGGTCAAGAAGCATGGTCCCACAAATCTCATGACCCAAGGCAATGAGGTATTTAGTAAGCATTAAGCAGGTAGAGGTGTAGGAGGCTCGTGAGAAAAATTTAAGAATCTTCTGACACAAGACATTTTTCTTATGGTTGATTTTTTGTTTTTCAGGCTAAGCTTCAAAACTTTACATTTCTCCCTATTCTTTTACATGAAGACTTGAGGCCTCTGAGAGCTTTGGTGGGCATCTCTGTAAAAGCAACTGAGAGCTGAGGGCTTAATTATGGTGCCCTGTGGAGGATGGAGCTAAAGCAAGGATGGCGCCCACCACTCCCTGAAGACTAAATCCTTTCCGATTTTGGAGGTATGGTCTTAGTTCCCAAGGAAGACAGGGGAACCCCCAATAATGTAATAGATTGAATTAGTCACTGTGTTAGTCAGTGGGTACTCAGATTTAATCTGATTTAAACCAAATAGAGTTTGTCCTCATGGATCTAAAAACTGTAAGACAAAATGTCACCATCTACTCAAAGAAAAATAAGACAGTTTTTGGACCAAAAAATCCTTAGAGAATAAGTTAGAAAAAAAACCCCACATATATAGTTAATTGCCACTTAAGAAGGCGAAATAACATTTGTCAACTTGTAAGAGGAAGGGGAGAGCTGAGTAAGGAACTATCTAACTGTAAATTTCCAGATGGAAAGGTGGGCAGAGCAGCCCCGTAGTTCTCTCCCATGATAATCCCTGGGACAAAACTCCTCTGAGGTCAGGCAAAGAAGCTAGATGGAAAAATGAAAAGCACACACAATATGCCATGTTTATGTCTAAGAGAAAAAACACAAATAGGAGCAATCTTCAACTCTGGATCTCTCTCCTTTTTCTAAAGAAGTCCTCCCAGAGTAAGGAGAGGAGGGAACAGGTGTCTGGCAGACTCCTTTCACAAGCAAGTGACACGGTGGGGTGTGCTAGTCCCCAGGAGCGAGGAATAAAAACCCACCACAGACCCCATCAAATGGCAGGAAAGTCACTTTGTTCCAAAGAAGCAGCTTTTAACCTCATTTGTTACCATCTGTTGCTGAGACCATGGGAAGCGCAGGATTTAGCCCTCCCTTCACTGGCAAAGAATTCTCCCCAGGAAACTTCATTCTAAGGAAAGATTTAAAATTCCCTGCGTGACAACCATAGCCAAGAGGAGGTAGGGTGGATCTGATCTTTTGTCTAAAATATTTAGAGTAATTGACAAGTGGAAGGGAGGGAGGGAGAGAGACAGAGGGAAAGACACAGAGAAAAAGAGAGCACGCATGCGCGAGCCCAAAAAGAGCACTTGAGTCGAATGATTGATAATGGAACATTTCTAATCACATCAGCCCTTTCCAGAGAAGACAGGTCATGTCACTTATAGATCCACAGCTACAAGTTCAAGAATTTTTGACAAATAGCTATAATTTAAAATACAATTATTAAAAGATAAGACAGATGTGAACAGCTTCTTTCTTTTTTCATGTAAGAGTCAAACAGGGACAGGGAGAGATTTTGCCACCACAGTGGTTCAGGGTTGGTAAAGTCAGATCACAAAGGACTAAAAGCAGCAACGCTGAGGTTGCCTTTAACTCCATGCGGAGAAAAATGTATGTCCTCTGATTTTCTGTCCTCTAGTGATGGCTTATTTTAAAACAATAATATAAGTAATAAAATACTATTATCTGGCTGGAAATGACATGGTTTTCCTTTTAGAAGAAAATAAAATAAAATAAAAGTAAAATATAAAATAAATGAAATATAAGNAGAGAAATTCTCTTCAAAAATCAACTGTCAGATTAATTGCTGCCATAACATTTCCCTATAAATAGTTTTATATAGTTTAGAATTTGCATAACCCATGTAGCCACCTTATTTTGTTCCCATTTAATATTAAAATGCAAACATTTTGCAATGCCATCAACACTACTTTCTACACTTAATTTTAATATCTCCAAAATATCCTATTGTAACTTTGAATTTTATAAGTAAGCTTTTAAATTTAATAAAAGAAAAAATTGACTAACAAAATATGCTTTCTAAGATGGCCATGAGGAATTTACTTTGCTTACTACTGTAATAAATTATCTGAGAAGTTAATTTTATTGGATAACATTTGTTTTTGTCAAACTGCTTTCCAAAACGTCTGCATTTGTTCTGTATCTTCCCTCCTAGTCCATCAAGCAAGAAATAATTTCATTATTGGAAAATTCAAGCTTTGAAACTTATGTACCGCATAATGTTTCCCTGGCCCAAGTGCCTGGATAGTTTTACCACAGTATGAATTACTAACTAGCAAAGACGTATTCAGGTTTGGAAAAACGTCTTTCAATTCAGTTGAATTTATCCGGTTTCCTATTTGAGTCCCTCCACTCTTAAAATTCCATTTTCCTTTAAAAGTTTGTTTTTGGTAGTTATGGCTTGCTATTAGAAGAGTGAAGATTGCTGATTCAGAGAAGAAATATCTTCACTGATACCATTTTTCTTACTAATATTAATATTAATATTAATGACAGCTAATTTGTACTGACTATTTATTGCATTAAGGCACCATACTAAACACTATGTATCCATATATCTATACAGATATCTCTATCTATCTATCTATCTATCTATCTATCATCTTATCTATCAATATAGCTAGCTTGCTAGCTATCAAATCTCCAAATGTAATTCTTACAGTAAGTAGTGTTATTTCTGATTTATGACTTAAGAAAGTGTGTTTCAGAGAGGTTGAGTTCCTTCTTAAAGTCACACAGCCACAGAACGTGATGAGATTTAAGCCAGGCATAATGACAATATTATCCATGCTCTTCTAGACTATTGAGTTTGAAGCACAAATTAAGCAATGTCTATTTCAGTAAAGCTATGGATGTGTAAAAGGTCAATCCTGGGATTTCTTAGACTTTTATCTTTAAAATTGCCCTTGACCATGGCCAGGAGAAAAGGAAGGAGATTAGCTTTTCTCTAATATATCTTAGATGTCTTTTTTCCTTGAGGCAAGAGTCTCACATATTTGTGATTATACCTACTTATCCAAATACTTATGTTCCTTCTGTCAATCACTATTAACTCTTTAAATGGTGAATCCTGTGAATTTGGTTAGTTCCTTAGCAACCAACTAGAAGGTGAGATCTGAATATATTTGTTTTAGGAAAATAATCACCGTTTCTTTGTGGAGAGATGAGGTAGTGTAGAGGATTACAGAAAGTGGTTCTACCAATATTCTAAATGCAACTAGATAACCTTGTGAATCAATTCCTGTCTTTCTGTAACTCAAATTCTGAGTCTGGAAAGTGTAGGAAATGCTAGCTTTCCTATGAATTATGAGGATTATACGAGATAATGGAAATTAGCACATTTTATGAGGCACAGCAGCATGGTACATACTTGACAAAGAGGAGAGAGATTGCCCAGTTCTCTCACTTTGCTGATAAAGAAGGAAGGTGAAACCCCAATATCTGTTCTTACGTATGTTAAGTGCAGTGCCCACGCTCTGTCAGTTAAGCCTCACAGCACTATCTGAGACATATCCTTCTGGAGTTGGAGTAAGTGAGGCTCAGAGAGATGAAATCATATGCCCTTGTTCATACATGCAGTGTATAACCTGGTCAGTATTTGAAGCCGTCCACCTCTTCAGAAGACCCGTGCTCTACCCAAATGCAATGCTTCGCTACTCCCTTTCTTCATCCCACAGCGACTTTCTCCGGCATATGACTTTCTTCCAATTCTAACCAGGCCGGTTCCTGTGATTTATTTTGGGTGACACTATGACCACCACATACAAGATTTGTTTTCCCCACAATGTGTACCGCCCTCCCTGGAGGTGGGGCACCACCCATAGCCCAGTTTTAGAAAACGTCCCTCTTGCTGAACTCCTCTCTCTCCGGCACAGAACCTCTGCATAATGGAAAAATCACAGCAGTTAAAGCTTCCATGATGTATGGGACCCATCTCCAACCACAAATCACCTGGAGTAATTAAAGCATAATGAAATACCATAGTCAGGCAGGGCCTAAAGGAGGTCTTTGCTGCAATATGTACCTCCTACATTAATTCTCTAATTAGACAACTGCACTTCATCTTCCCATGAGCCCAGTTCAGTATGTTAAGTGGAATTGATTATTTTTAATATATAGTTTATATTTGGAATTTAAATAGTTGCTGTGGATGAAGAGGCTCAAGAAAAGGCAATTGAGAGAAAATCCTCAGTTTTTAAAATAATATTAAATTACTTCTTTGGAATGTCTAGTCTGGGCCCTGAGGTGCTAGTTACATTCTTGCCAGTTTCTTTCATACTGCCAGATCGAGAGTCTAAAATAATCATCTTTCAGCAACAGCAACTTTAACAACAAATGACCATCTATTCACTCATCTGTTCGTCTAGTCGATAAATAAATCCTGACTAGTTACTGTGCCAGGCACTGCTCGAAGTGTTCAGGATAAATCAGTGAACCACGCAGACATGATCCTTTCTTTTGGGGACTTATATGCCAGCAGAGAAAGCAGACAATTCACTCTCAATGAGCATGATAAATGTGTGGATTACATACATGTTGGAGTATGTGGATCAGTGCCGGAAGCTGGCTCCGGCTGGGTCCAGGGGTCCCTGAAGGATGGACGGTGATGGCAAGGGAGGGATGAGAAAGCCATGAGAATCTTTCTGGTCACCAGGCAGGCATCTCTGCTCTGACTGGGGCTCAACTTTCTTTTATAATTAAGTGTTTGGGGGATGGCACAGAAGTGGCATTTGCCTTAGGCAATGATTTCTGATGACAAGCTTCTTTGATATGTAAGAATTTCCCAGAACATAGATTTCTAGAAGACTCATGTATAACCTTTATCAATAGTGACTGAGGTAGGTGGTTTAGATGCTTATCCTATGGGTAAAGAAGGTATCCTTAGCCTACAAGACAATGTTTTTAGCATAAAAAGGGTGAAGTTAGTTCTTTGTGAGCAGGGGTCAAAAGGAGAATTATTAAGAAAAACGGTCTTTCAGGAAACATAATGTTTGCTCCCATAATCACAAGAGAAGAAGTTCCTACAATAGGTTCCTTCACAGGGTGCAATCAGCTTGTTCAAGGTAAGAAAACCTCACTCTGAATACTGATCAACAAAGATTCTGTCTTGGGGGTCAGTGCTCCAAGCGGAAACAATTGGGTGGGGGTGGATATCTGTCCTTAACTTTAAATTAGGCTCTCTGTCTCAGGGCGAGGCTCAATTGTAACTCTTGTGTTCTTAACCCCCTTCATTATCTAAGTCTTGGATCTGCAAGGCCCAGAGGGAGAGCCTTTTGACAATCATCCACAATGCTTTTCATCTAAAACCTCTTCTGAAAAGGCAGGAATATGCTTTTCCTTATTAGGAATCTGTGTGGGGAATATTGTGAGGCCTGGTCAATACCAGCAGGCTCATTTCCAACATGAGCCAGTAGTAGCAGGAGATACCAGTTTTCGTTTCTCATGGGAAGAGCTGTGCAAACGCTGCCATTTCCTCGCAAGGCTGGTGCAGCTCCCAGCAGATGAGGGTAAGAGATATCGATGGCCGGGGTGTGCAGAAGCTTACAGTAGTAATAAGAGTGGTCGGGGAGCCTGATTGGCAGATGGGGCTTGAGCAAAGACTTGAAGGGTACCAGGAAAGAATTTAGACCCCCAGAGAGCAGGGAGAGGCAATCCTGGTAGAGGAAGAGCCACAGTAAAAGCATAGAGTGTTTGAGAATTCACTAGAAGTCCTTGGTGACCAGACCGAGGGCCCTTAAGACATGTTGAAGACTCAGGTGTTTGCTTTCAGTAACATAGGGAACCATTAAAGATTTTGTAATAGAGGACATATGTGAGCTGACTGATATTTTATAATGAGAACTCACTGGTACCAGGCTGCTGTGGACTGTATGTTTGTCCCCCAAAATTCATATCTTGAAGATCTAATCCCCACTGCCATGGCATTAAGAGGTGGGGTCTTTGGGAGATAGTTAGTTTAGGTGAGATCATGAGGTTGGGGTGCCCATAAGGGATGAATGCCTTGTAAGAAGGTGAAGGGACCAGAGCTGTCTCTCTGCCATGTGAGGAAACAGCAAGAAGGCAGCCATATGCAAACCAGGAAGTACGCCTTTACCAGGAACCGAATCACCTGGCTTGTTTATCTTGGACTTTCCAACCTCCAAAACTTAGAGAAGTAAATTTTTGCTGTTTAAGCCACCCAGTCTATGGCATTCCCTTATGGAGGCCCAAATGCACCAAGATACATGCCCTATACTAAGTGATTTTATTTCTCCACAGATCTGTGAGTTAGCAGTGGCAGGTCCATTTGAACAAAAATTCTGAAAGATGAAATACCAAGGGAGTGATATTCAAGAAGGGACTGATATAACCACCACAGAAATTCATTACAAGCACCCACATCACCCTGATTCTTATCTGTGTAACTTTCTCAGGTAGTTCCCCAGTTAACCCCCACTCCTACCTTCCAGATTCTTCTGGCATCTTCTTATCTTTCAGAGCAAAGCTGAAACTGAATGTCCTGAGTAAAGCCAACTGTGAGCACCCGTTTTAGCCTCACAACCCTTCATTCTTTCACACTTCATATCACAATCTGTATCCACTTATTTATTTACTTGTTAACGTTCTCTCCGCTACACTGAATATCGGCTAAATTACTCTAAGTGATTTGTAACTATTGCAAATCTAGCACAATGCCTGGTATTTTGTGGGTGTTAAATAAATATTTATGGAAAGAGAGAGTAATGAACACTTAAAACAATATAAAAATAAACAAAAACCTTTTTTTTTTCTATTTTCACAAATGAAACAAAAATGGCTCCTAACTGTCCCCAGAACCAAAAGCTCAAGTTCTCACAGTTTGGCCCAAGTTTGCCTTCATTGACTCATCTTCCATCAAATCCTCGCTCTCCCCACTAGAAGATATCTCTGGTATGTCTGGGTCCTTATTTATCATCAACTACCCAAGAAGCCATATAATTCTTGAGGCTCTACTTCTTCCACTGGAATTAAGCTTCTCAGGACTAGAATCTGGTTTTTAATTTTTTTTTTAATATTTTTATTTATTTCTAGGAGAGAGAGAGAGAGACAGCATGAGCAGGGGAGGGTCAGAGAGAGAGGGAGATACAGACTCTGAAATAGGCTCCAGGCTCTGAGCTGGCAGTCAGCACAGAGCCCGACGCGGGGCTCGAACCCATGAACCGCGAGATCATGACCTAAGCGAAAGTCAGACGCTTAACCGACCAAGCCACCCAGGCGCCCCTAGAATCTGGTTTAATTCATAACCTCACAGTTTGCTAATTTAATGAACATTAAGAAGTACTCAATATATAAACCTATATGTTAAAATGTTTAAAATTATAAAGACTACATTAATATTATTACCATTATTCTTTCATGAGCTTGTCATTTTGGCCACCCCAAAGTATATTATCTAAGTCGCCACTGATTCATTTCAGAAGTTTTTTGGAATAGGCACTATGATTGCTATTTTGTTTTAGGAATGAGGGAGCTGAAGTTCAGAGAGGTGAAGTTAGTTGCCTAAGGAGACTTATCTAGTAATTAGCGGAGAGGACATTTGAACTAAGACTCTTTGTGATAAAAGCCTGTGCATTTGAAGGCTCATCATTACACACAATAGAGGCGTGGTTGTCCCTTTTGGGAAATAGCAGACAGAACACCAAATCTCACATTCTTTCTGCCAGATAACTGCCTTGCCCGGGGCTGAAACTTTGACATCTAGAGCCTCTGGGAACTGAGGGTTCTAAGAATTCCCAAGGATAGTTACACTGACTTTTATCAAGAACTCTGGGAGAAGCATGTGCAGTGAACTCCAGGAAGGCATGTGTAAGAGCAAAATGTCAACAAAACTTACCCTCCTGGGATCGCCTGGTAAATTATGAGTTGCTGAACTAAAGGGGAGCATATTTTTAACAAATGAGAACATGGAGGCCCGGAGAACGGCATCATGGAGAATGAACTTATCCCTGCCAATACCAGAAACCCCAGCTCCTTGAAAGATCCAGAGCGACTTTAAACCACCAGTGTGGTACCACAACAGATTGAGTCATCTTCTCTCAAGTGACGTTAAAGAGACAGACACGTGCAAAATGTCAAGTGGCCCAGTTGAAACAGAGACCTCGCTTATTTGATTATTATGATAATGCTGCCAGTTGTAATAATCTTTGCCACAGAACAGACACGGGCTATTCAATAAAAATTGAATAATGTAGCACGCTTTTTTGACATTGCTGCCCCCGCTTAATGGAAACGGCACGTAGGACCACAAACAGACACCATTATGTACGTCTGTCAGAGAAATTACCGCAAATGTGGAAAATTGGACAGCACAGAAAGGTCAATGTTAGGTCTTAAAGGATCTGAGAGGTGTGTGGCAGCGGGGGCTCGGGAATGCTCCCTCCCACTCCTAGTGTGAGAGAGCTCATGAGACAAGACCAGTAACCGTGTAAAGAATATTCAGCATGCTGTTGCCCATAGCTCTTGGCTATTGTGGGACACATGCTATGTGGTAACAGATATTTTCAGAGCCTCGGTGGGGGTCGATGGATGAAGGGAAAGTCATGCCTCTTGGAAATGATGAGTCTAAATGGACACAGTCAAAAGTATAGGGACCAGAGATATGGTCTATAACAAAACCCTAAAAGGGAAGCTAAGAGTGAGGTTGCTCATAGAGCACTCAGGAACCCAGAAGCTTAAGAGGAGAATAGGGTAGAGGTGCAGAACGAGAAGGCCTAATTTCTCGATCATTTTAAGTAGTAGAGCCCAGTATCAACCTTTTATAAAGCCCTCTTTTGGAGGACAAATTGACATACGAAAAATGATAAGGTCCCTCTCTTGAAAGGCATTACTACATATAACTGGCAGGGAGAAACAGAAACAAACAGTTATGAAATGATAACAGTTTTTGCAGCACCGAGATAGAGCTCTGTGGATGCAGAAAAAGAGCCCCCTTTCATACTGAGGGGAGCAGAAAAGCTTGGGCAGTGCAGAAAAGATACTAGTTTACCACTGAGTTGAATCTAAGACTGAGTCATATACAAGGGGATCACTCTGAGTGTGGAACAACATAGCCAACAGAAGTAGGAAGTCACAAAAGGTCATGTGGGACAAGGGTAGAAATCAGGGAGGCGTGGCTGGTGATTGGGCAAAAGAAAGTCCTAGGAGGGAGATGCAGCGGCACGTGGGCAGTCCGTTTGGTCACAAAGGGGGGCTGGCGCTGCCCAGGAGAGAGTGACCGGCCAGCAGGTGTTAGAGAGACCATACTGGGTCCGAAGGGGAAATGGGAGGACACAGAACACTTTTAATGCATGTAATTTCATTTTATACAATGTGTATTTTAAATGGGTAAAGTGTGAAAATATGAGACTTTTTACAGATGACACAGTTTTTATTATTTTTGGCAACAAAATCACACCATGATGGAAACATTTCAAAACATCGCATACAATATGCTCTTTTTTATTGAATGAGTTAATTTTTGAAAAAGAGATATTAATTGCTAAATGATTTTCCCCTACATGCATACAGATATGGAGATAGAGATACAGAGATAATAAATCTTTATCTATATTGATAGTGAAGTCTATATAGATATATTTACCCATTTACTACTTACAAAGATATCTATGTATCTGTTAGTGCATATAGATATATAGACACATAGAGATATAAAGAGATATGGATGGATGGATGGATAGATATAAAGGATAGATGATAGATAGATAAAGTTGTCTGGAGAAACAGGATCAATAAGGACTGTTTCCCCTTCTCTGGCTTCTTTTGTAAGATCACACTGGTTGCAGTGTGCACACAGGGGGTTGGGGGAATATAGCAGGCTCTTGAGGTGATGCAGGCAAAATTGGAGATAGAATCTAGAAGGAGGCTAAGGCAGGGTGCCCAAGTGGCTGTTGGAAGCTCTGTGTAATGAGAGAGCATGGTGTGGCTGGTTTTGACCCATGTCTGGTCAACCCTGTTGCTGCTTCAACTGACTTGGTAACAGATCACTCCCTGTGGGTTGTGTTGATGGTGGTACAGCATCATTCCCAAAGCTTCTCAGTACCTGGGAACTTTCTGAGTCCATCCACTAAGGGATACTAGAACCACGCCCACCAGGAGATGCCCTGTGCTTGGTACCTTCCCCAACCTGCAATGGTTACTGTTACAACGTTGGGCTCATCTTGGATCTAATGGAACAGCCCCAAATCTGGCTCAGCCATGAGCTGTGTGGTCTTGAGTGAGTCTTCACTCCTCTGATTCTGTTTCTTCTCTTGACTTGCCCTTTGCAGTACAGTAAGGCTTCCCTGGGCTGATGTATGTGATGGTACCACACTACCCAGCACACAGGATGTGCTTCCCACATCTGGCCCTGTTAGCACTACTCTCCCTAAATACTGATAGAATATCAATAACCTCACCCTATGTGATTAGAAACAGAAATATCAGAGGGTTGCACACATTGTACATAGAACAAAAAATTGCTAGAGAGCCCCTAAGGCTGCAACATCTCCATCTTTATTAAAGTAAAATGTTCTTGTATATGCACACCTAGCAGTGGATCTAACCTGAACCCCATTGCCTCACCCCAGAGAGGTGAACTAGGTGGATACCACTTGGTGGTCTTCCTCACAACTGCAACAAAGCTTCAACGTCAACTTCTCAGGGTGATCTACACTCTGAATATTAAATATATAGTTGAACCATATAAAATTGCACTTATGTAGGTCAAAATAGTCAAATATTAGCAATATCATATGGCTAAACCAAATGTCATCTTTTTAGTGGATTATGAGACTTGTGTCAAAGCTAAAAATTAATTAATTAAACTAAAAATGTCCTTTCTTATCCCTGACATTCAGTTTAGTTTGATAAATATTCAATTTTGACTATGAGGCAGGCATGGGGTGCTCACTATAAACAGGAAAAACTATAGCGGTCATTCTTGCTTCTAAGGGATTTACAGTTCAGTGGTGGAAACTGAGAGTTTAACAAATGGTCTCCAGACATTGGGATCTCAAAACCTAAGTGGCTGGGGATAAGTACAGGGTGACCCTGAAGTGCCGTAGCAGTCATTTACCAAGAATGACACCGAGAAAGGCTGCCTTGAGGGGCCAACATTGTAGCAGATTACTATGACCCTGAACATCAACGTTATTGTGAAGCGGACGTTCATTTATATCTTTTGGTGGGTCAGCAAATGTATTTGAATTTTTGGGGTGAAATCCTTCATCATTTAAGTCTTGGTGGGAAAAAGAACCAAAACACAAAAACAAAACAAACAAAAGAAAACTATGACCTTCACTACAGAAGATAAATGGAAGAAAATAGCCCCTCCACTCCTCAAAACAAGACCGTGATCACAGACTCTGAGCTTGGTAACCAGATGCTTCATACTCAAGACTTACTAAGGGCAGTTGGAACATGACAGGAGAGGCAAGTTTGCACTTGATCTTAGCCAAAAGTCCGAGAAGCGAGGGGGAGAGGCAAGTTTGGATTCCACACAGCAGTAAGTGGTGGTGTCTATACTGGTCTCTAGACATAGCTGTGTTTTGGAGAAACAGTGATGATGTGTCTCGCCCAGCTCCCTAAATGAACGTATCTGGGGTGTAGTCAATCTCCTGGGCTGTCCTTCATGATCCCAAATTCCTCTGCTTCCTGCCTGCTTGAGTATCCTGCTTATCAGATTTCTAGTAATTCTATCAGCTACCAGAAATCTTTCTTCTAAATAGCTTTTCTACTCAGCCACAGTTGCCTTCTCTTGCTTGCAACCAAGAAATTAATGATACAAGCCATTTGTTAAATGTAATAAGAATGTGGCATCCAGTGTCCCAGGGCCTTGTTATTTTGCATTTGGTCCTCACAAATAACCCTGTAAAGCAGGCCTTGTCCCTGCTGCATGGGAAAATTTTTGAAATTGGGAGGGTACATTACTTAGAAATCAAAGTTACAGTCACTGGAGGCTGGGCCACCTTAAAGAACAGGGAGCAGACATAACTTTACTGGTTGGTTTTCATTATCTAAGTAATGGAAATAAAAACAGCATGTATCTGAAAGAATGTTGGTGAAAATTAATTACTTGTACATTAAATCAGAATCTGGCCATAACTTCCTGATCAGTGTCAGCTATCAGCACTTCCGGGTAATTTGGCTCAGTTTCTAGAACTGCAGAATGTCAGAACTGGGATCCAAGTATGAATATTCCTGAATCTACATGCTGGTCTCTTTCCACAAAGATATGTTTAGGAATGAATTGTTGGGGCGCCTGGGTGGCTTGGTCGGTTAAGCGTCCGACTTCGGATCAGGTCATGATCTCTCACGGTTCGTGAGTTCAAGCCCCGCATCGGGCTCTGTGCTGACAGCCAACTCAGAGCCTGAAGCCTATTTCAGATTCTGTGTCTCCCTCTCTCTCTGACCCTCCCCTGCTCTCTCTCTCTCTCTCTCTCTCACTCTTTCTCTTTCTCTTTCTCTCTCTCTCTCAGAAATACATTTTAAAAAACATTAAAAAAAAAAAGAACGAATTGTGGTAGGAATGTAAAGTGGTGCAGCCACTCTGGAAAACAGTATGGAGGTTCATCAAAAAATTAAAAATAGAACTACCCTATGACCCAGTAATTGCATTACTAGATATTTATCCAAAGGCTACAAAAATGCTGATCCAAAGGGGCACAGACACACCCCCCAATGTTTATAACAGCACTATCAACAATAGCCAAATTACTCTCTCCGAGTCCCAGTGTCAATGTCCACTGACTGACAAATGGATGTGGTGCGTGTATATATATATACACATACACACACACAATGGAATATAACTCAGCCATCAAGAAGAATGAAATCTTGCTATTTGCCACAACATGGATGGAGCTAGAGAATATTATGCTAAGTGAAATAAGTCAGTCAGAGAAAGACACATATCATATGATTTCATTCATATGTGGAATTTAAGAAGCAAAACAGATGTACATAAAAGAAGGGAAGGAAAAATATAAGATAAAAACAGAGAGGGAGACAAACCATGAGAGACTCTTAAATACAGGGAACAAACAGAGGGGTGCAGGAGGGGAGGTGGGTGGAAGGATGGGCTAAATGGTGGATGGACATTATTAGCAGGGCACTTATTAGGATGAGCACTGGGTGTGATGCTCATGGAAGTGATGAATCACTAAATTCTTCTGAAAGCAATACTACACCATATGTTAAGTAACTTGCATTAAAAAAAAAAAAGAATGAGCAAGTTGCACATCCTCAAAACCACTTTCCTGAACAGATCCTTCTCCTCCTTGGAGTTACGGTTTAGGAGAATGATGTAGGCTTCTGTTTCCCGGATTCACCCATACAGACGATAAGAGCAGAAATAATGTGATTAAAAAATAAAGTATCAGAATTTATAACAAAACACTAAAAGTAGCAGCTATCGTGTATTCACTTCTTCTGTGTGTTAAGATACAGAGAGAGATCCATTGACTATTTCCAATAACACTCTGGGGAAGGTATTCTTTCCTAGGAGGTTTGCTGGGGCTGATGACTAGCAGTCTTCTGTGTTGCTGGAATTCTAGCTGAAGTACATAGAGAAGTAAGACTGTGGAGATCAAAATACACTTTGATGCTAGTACATCTGATATTTAAAACTATGCCTATTTCTACAGGATAGTGGACCTCTCCGCACTGAACTCCATGAATTAAATAGACTGGGGCACCAAGCAATAGCAGACATTGAAGAAGATGTGAACTTGACCCATGTGGCTCCAGACCCTGGACTCCACCTGCTGTGGTCTGACAACTGTAGTCGCTCTTTATTTGCTCTGAACACAAAGTCACAGGCAGAGGACCATGCTCAGAGATCAGCCAATGATACACTTTCTCACCCAAGGTCCCCTTCGATTTCCCTCTATGCTCTTCTTTGGAGTGCCCTGCCTGCTGCCACCTGAATTCCATGTGTCCCCCTGCACAGAGCCTTGAGAGCAAACCCTCACCTCAGCCTAAGATGCTCCTCGGTTTCTGTCTTGGAATTTACGCCTTCAGGGATGGTTAAAATGGGGATAGCTTTCTGTCTCACACCCAACACATATTTATTGAGTAGCCGCTGCTGAGTGCTGACAAAGACATGTGGTTGGATGCTTTGGCAGGAGTGGGAACAGGCCACTTTGAGTGGGTTGCATGGATGGTTTGGATCCGCACTGAGTAAACCAAGTACCAGTGTTGTGGCCATAAGACTCAAAATAGAGCCTGTGTTCAATTTAGACATTTTCCTTGTTAAAACCGATTCAAGAAGCAGGTGGCCTGAAGCCAGAGGTGAAAGATGTCATGTCTGTGCCTGAGCAGACATGGGAAGGTGATGGTTGACAGATCTTCACATTGTCTTTCTGTGTTCTCTGCCATTAGCCCCAGAAAAGAAAGAAGCATACTAGCCTCAAGAAGGTAACGGGCATCTCATCGCGGGCAGAAAACCGTTCTACCTCTGACCTGCATGTTTGTCACAGAGATGACTGGTATATGGAGGCAAGAAGAAGCAGGGGGAGGGGAGAGGAAGCAGGTGCTTAGATTGCCATCCCAGCCTGCTTTCCAGGGGTCAGATCCGCTCCTGCCTTCACAGACATAGGCGACACTCATCTCCAGAATTGACCTTCTCCCTGGCCCTTTTACTGTCTATCCTTAATTCTTACTTGACCCAGACAGACTAAGCTGAATTGATAAGGTTATGAGAATTGGACTCAGAGGAAGCAGGAAGCTCTTCTCAGACTTTAAGCTCCAGATGCCAACCCAACCCCTGAAGTCTGCATGGAGCTCTTGGGTGTACAGCTCTCTATGGTACAGCAACCCTTTGATTTTCTTCTCGCTACCATTTCTTGCACCCATAACTCCTCAAGAACCTTGAAAGAAGGTAGGAAATGAGTAGAATGTTGCCACAACAATGTTCTGTAACACAACAGACCCAACTCAATGGCATAAGACAGAAACTATTTATTGCCGATCATGTATTTGCTGGTTGGGTTGGTGCCCAGCTTCAGATTTAGGTCAGACCTGCTCCTCATGCCTGCTCCCCTCCTAGACCAACAGCTACCCTGGTGTGTGTTCTCGTGGTGATGGTAGGAGTGCAGGAGAGGTGAGCAGAGATGCTAGATACTTCTTCAGGCCTAGCCTTGAACTTCTGACCTGTGCAAACCCAGCATCAGTGGGGTGGCCTGTAGTGAGAAGAATTGCAAAGTTGCAGGGCACAAAGCCAGGATATGGGGGTGTGTGAAGCATTGGGAACAGTAAGAATCAGAGGAGGGATTCAGGTATTATTAGTTGTCAAGGATTATACCACTTTATCATGCCTGAACCTTACCTCTCTCCTAATATTAGACACCATATAAACTAAAGTGCTGTCATTCTTGACATGATAGAAAAGTGGGTGGGTTCATAAACTATAGTAAAATATCAAATAGCTCTTAATTAGAATTTCATTAAAGGTGTAAAGTGGGCCTTACTCACTATTGCAGCCTCTGTGTTTGACATACATATTTGTTGAGAAAATGAATTAAAAACCAACTGACTAGAGTCCCAATCTTTTCCTAAGCAACCTCCCTTTTAAAGTGGCTAATGAGCAACATGATAAAATTGAACAATATAATTTTTTCCAGCTGATACAGGTGCTAATTGATAATAAAATAAGGAAAAACCTCCAATGTGTTTGACTTGTATAAGAAGAGATCTAAATACTATATTAGCTTCATAATCAGAGAGCTCAGAAGTAGATTGTACAATGTTAAATGAAAACTTTATAAAGGAAAATTAAACCCTTTTTGATTTGTTGGCAAGGAACCTGGAAGTTATTAAAGGGATATTAATGCCATCAGAAATCTAAGTTTTTACAGATTCATGGCACATTGCATTTTGTTTTACTGATCACTGTTTAAACTTCCATAGAAGATGAGAGATGAAGATCCTTCCTTTTTTTAAATGTTTATTTATTTGGAGAGAGAATGTGTGAGCAGGGGAAAGGGGCAGAGAGAGATGGAGAGAGAGTCCCCAGCAGGCTCCTCGCTGGCAGCGTGGAGCCCTGACGCAGGGCTCGAACTCATGAACTGAGAGATCATGACCTGAGCTGAAAATCAAGAGTCAGATGCTTAACTGACTGAACCACCCAGGTGCCAAGAAGAGCCTTTCTTAAGAAATGCACACATGGTGGCTATGTAGGCTATGCCCATGAGAAACAATTAGAAAAGACAGTGGGTTGTTATGTCATTAATAACAGCAATGGTAAGCAGTGTCCTTAAGAACATGGAGGAGGGGGGCAGGACCCCACCTCGATTTTTCCAACTGTCATTAGTCTATAAAATAGGATATAACAGAAAATACTTATCTGGGCAGGGAGACCAAGTAAAAATGTACTACATGAAACTTCAAGTTCACCTTGAAAACTGAATCTCTTAAGTTCTCCACCTGAAACTTAACTTCCCTTCCTGTGTTCTGTAACTCACAGTGGGAGACTAGATGTAGAAGTTCTTATTCCTCCAAATGGAAGTCTGGGAATTCTACTTGGCATTTCATCTCTCCTACACCTCATGACCAAAAAGTCACATGACCTTTAAAAAAAATCCCCTCTACTAAATATTTTTTTAAATTTCTTTCTAATGTTTATATTAGAGAGAGAGAGAGAGAGAGTGAGTGAAAACAAGTTAGGGGGAGCAGAGAGAGAGGGAGACACAGAATTTAAAGCAGGATCCAGGCTCTGAGCTGTCAGCACATAGCCTCATCTGATGTGGGGCTCAAACTCACAAACTGCAAGATCATGACCTGAGCTGAAGTTGGCTGCTTTCCTGACTGAGCCACCCAGGTGTCCCTCTACTAAATACTTTTACATATATTCTCTTAGTTTGATGATTACCAGTTGCAACTGGGGGTTTGAGCTGGGAGCTGGGCCTGCCTGTGAAAATCAGAAGTGTCTATTGAGGGAAATAGGAGGTAAGCTCATTGAGAAGTTGGGGGGTCTCCTAGATGAGCAAAAATGATGACAAAGTAGTATGTCATGATGTGTGGCCACGTTCCACTAAGGGAAGAGTAGAGTTATTATGGCCATTTGGTCCTACGGTGTATATTTGCATTCTCAGTTCTATCTAATAGTGGTCCAGACCCCTGTGTGAGTCACAGAATAGGGAAGGTGCAAGGCCCCCATATGGGCCCTGCGTGCCATTCATGTGGGCAGTTTCCAGAGGGTGAGCAGGGGTTTAAGATTGCCTCACTATTCCCCTCAGCCTGACTGAACTTTACACTGGCTTCTTCATTATTCTAGGCTCCTTACCCTCCTTTTCTGAGAACATTTGCTTTAGAAGACATTCAGTTCTAAACTCTTTCCTGATCCTTGAGATGTAAGTCTTCTCCTAGCCTTCTGCCTGCATTACTACACTGAGTAAAGTCTTTCTCAAGAGCCTGGGAGCCACCCCTCTGAAATGCAATCACTGAAGGAGGTAGAGCCCCTCTTTCAGTTTACTCGAAGTTGACAGGCACCAACTAGCAAACACACACGGTTTGATCACATAGACCAACCTCTGCTAACATCTTCCATTACGTTCCCAATCTCTCCTCTACCCCAATAGTCTTGAGTAAAGTGTCCTTTGTTTAACTTCTCTGGTGCCATTTTTCTTTGACACAGGATACCTTTGGTGAGAAACTTTGTTCTTGGACAATCCCTTGAGCAGACGTTGTGCTTGGCACGAAAGGTGATGGATTGACTGTGGAGTGAAGTAAAGAGAGGAAACTCAAGGATGACACAAATGCGCCTTTAGTCACTGACTTGGAGGACAAGTACAAAGTCATCTGGAAAAAAGAAGGAAATGTGAACGGGCACAAAGACTGATACTGAAGTGTGGGCCCGCCACAGCTGAGGAACTGCTTCTATTTTATTATTATTATTTTTTTAATGTTGATTTATTTTTGAGAGAGAAGTGTGCCAGTGAAGGAGGATCACACAGAGAGGGAGATAGAAGTGGGCTCTGCACTCACAGCAGAGGGATGCCTATGGAGCTCGAACCCACAAACGGTGAGGTCATGACCTGAGCTGAAGTTGGATGCTCAACCGACTGAGCCCCCCAAGTGCCCCATGAATTGCTTTTATAAACAAGGTGCATGTGCTACTTTGCTGCAGTAGGGATTTGCCTTGGCAGTGGGGAAAGTGCAGCGGATAATATCAATTAGCATGGTGAGGGCTCAGCCTGACTGAACTGAAGCTCATCATCTCTCAGCAAACTCTGCTCTCCCCCTCGGTCCCCAGTCAGCATCTATGCTGCTTCCCAGGTAGAACCCTTAGGCGTCCTGAGCTGTTGGTCTTTCTCTTCTCCCCCATCAATGGCTCCCTGTCATTCCCCAATAACAGCCTCAGGGCGAGGCCAAGACTGGGAAATCCAGATCCTTCCCAGATTATACTTCTCAAGCCAAGGGGCACATGGATCAAAAGGAAACTTCAAGTTTATAATTCCAGCACGTTTCAGTTCTCTTGTGTGCTAAGGGTTCCCTTATTGTCCAAAGCAAGCTAAGAGCCAGAGGGTGTGTCCCTCCACTCCCTTCAAGCATCTTTTCTGGCCCTGACAACAGAGAGGGAATTTGAGCTTTTTGAACTGTTCCCTGTTGGAATAGGGAGCTGTTGTGTCTGGGCTCTGAGCATAGTGCTTTGTGTACATCACCTAATTTCTTCCTCCAGCAAGGCTGCAGGAAAAGAAAGAAAAGAAAGAAAGAAAGAAAGAAAGAAAGAAAGAAAGAAAGAAAGAAAGAAAGAAAGAAAGAAAGAAAGAAAGAAAGAAAGAAAGAAAGAAAGAAGAAAGAAAGAAAAGAAAGAAAGAAAGAAAGAAAGAAAGAAAGAAAGAAAGAAAGAAAGAAAGAAAGAAAGAAAAGAAAGAAAGAAAAAGAAAGAAAGAATCTCATGTTCCAAAAGGATGAAATTAAGATTCAGGAGCTGAGCAACTCATCAGTGATCACAGAGAGCATAAGAATTTGACTTCAGGACCAGGCATTCCTGGCTGCAAAGCCAGTGCAGTCACCAGGACCCTGTACCACAGGACCTTTTCCGGGGCAATCACTTCTCCAGCTTTTTCCTGGACCTCCTCCTCCTGCTTCTCCAGGGATACCTGGGTTCATTAGGATGCTGCACCTTTAGCTTCAGGTGACTTCTTATGCATTTGAGTGCCGTGCATTAGTCAGCAATTCAAGTTAACTTGCTCTTTCTAGTAAAATCCTTTCTAGCAAAATTCTTTCTCCTGGAAAAAAAATTCAATAAAAACTGAAAGGCGGGGGAGCAAGATTAGAAAGGTTGAGAAAGGAAAGTAGATAAGTAAGGAAGAACAGTCCCCCAAAGTCCATATTTCTCTCTCATCAGAGATTTTATGAAAGGGCCAGATTGGCAGGAATGAAAAGGAAAATCCTTTTTTATTAAGCTCACCTGTATAGTATTATCTCTTCAGAGGTGTTTATGAAAACATTCACACATAGTAAAACTTGCCGTTTATAGAATTTTTATTTTTATTGAATAAGCCCATTTTTATTGAATTTCTTCAGCTCTCCATCAAATTTTAAAATCCCTGCCTATTACTCTATTTCTACATCAATCATACCTCATGTCCATCAGACTCCAGCATAGATGCAATCCCCTCCAGCTCCTGGTGATCTGATATAGAACCGTGTGTCATGCTTGGGACAGGGGGCAGGGGTGGGGGGGCCTATATCCTTAGCCTCCAGATCACCAGGCATGTTTGGCAATTGCCTCGTTTCATTTCTGGGGGAGGGGCAGTTAAAATGACCTAGGATCCAGAGGAAGGAATAAAAGGTCCCGGAGAGTTTTATTACCAAAGATTTTCAATTGCTCCGGCATCAATGACCCATCCTCCAACTTAAAAACCATCTCGGTTCTGTTGTGTCCATGTGCAGGGCCTTCCCTGGGATTCTTTGTTGATGGCACAGGAGCCAGACAAGGTAAGATGAACATGTAGAGGGCAGATCATCTTCCTAGAGAGTGAGGGAGTCAAATGTGGCTGATACGGGGCACTTCGGTGGGTCCAGGAACTGAGAGTTGAAGACAGCCCTGGCTTTCACTCTTGCAGACTAAATCAGATTTTGTTGGGAGGGGCTCTGTTGGTAGACAATTAACTGCTAGTCTTCAAAATGTTATACATTTAAAAAATGCTAGAGTATTTCTTTTCCAGACCTATCATCTTCCTATATTACTTCATCTCTTCATTCATCAATCATTCATCCATTCAGTAAGTTAATCTTTAAGTCACTTGGTCCACGCAAAAAATCAGTTAAGCATCTCTGATGTGCCAATGGAGTGTAGGTGTGGGACATAATGATGGACAAGATAGACTAGGTTCTTGTTCTGGTGTACTTATATGTCAGTGGAGAACACATCTAAGGAATGAAGTTGACATTAGTTTAGGAAGTTCAGCACAGGTATACTATACAGGAGGTCATAAGTAGGGCAAAGGTGAGAAAAACTTTCAAAGGATTTAATTTCAAAAACATAATGATGGTTTTCCCTTCTTTGGATATATAAGTCTTGCATGAGTGAGTTTGCATATGGCACACGGATTTGTTATTTTTTGGTACAGAGGTATGTCAGTGCCTGAACCACGTACTGGCATAACTCACCGATACCACTTGCTGAGCCACCAGAGGGAGGAGCCGGCTCTTTGAGTGTCATTGGATAAATCATTAAAAATCAAGAAACTGGGACACCTGGGTGGCTCAGTCAGTTGAGCACCTGACTTCAGCTCAAGTCATGATCTCACAGTTCATGGGATTGAGCCCCATGTCTGACTCTGCTGACAGCTTAGATTCTGGAGCCTGCTTCAGAATCTGTGTCTCCCTCTCTCTGTACTCCTTCACCACTCACACTCTGTCTTTCTCTCTCTCTCTCTCTCTCAAAAATTAATAAACATTGAATAAACATTAAAAAATTAAAATCAAGAACCTATGTCCTTCATCACCCAAAAGGTCTCTGAAAGTCTATTCACTGTCCTTCCCTAAATATCCAATCTATTTTCACCATGTCCACAGGACCAGGTACATATTTGTCTGCGGTGATGCCTTTTAAGACCATGGCCCGTAACATTCCATGACCCCTTCAATCTCCAGAAGCTCATGTCTATAGAATGAATCTCTCCTTGGGTCACCATAACTCTACTTCTGCTTCCTTTTGATTTCCACCACCACTGTGATTTTTTTCTGCCTTGACTGACTCTTCTGGAGCTCTGTAATTGACAAAGAGCTTGCCCATTCCTTTCCTCCTCCTCCATTGCCCTCAGTGGTGTTTTTGTTTGTTTGTTTGTTTGTTGCTGCTTTCCTTTTTTCAACTCACTAGGAAGTCCCTTTTTAGAAGGCTAAGGTTGCAAAGGATCCCAAAGTGGAGGAGCACTCTCTCTCTCATAATCCTCCCCACGAGGATGGCAAGATGGCTACAGACTTCCAGGACAGAAAGTGATTTAGTGGCAGGTTCTCACAGTAAAAAAATGGTTAGCCACTGAAGCACCTCAGAGAGGTGGTTGTTGATCTCAGAAGACAAGGTTTAGAGGCATATACTTTGCCAGGTGGGGTCGGGATTTGCCCAAATGGACAAGACATTGAGTGTGGAGGCCATGAGCAACTTGGTTATACAGAGATATTTTCTGCTTTAAGACGAACCACTATTAAAAACTTCAAAGAACTGAACTCAGTGGAATATTCTCTCAAAATCATTATGACTCTGTAATTACCAAGAAGAGTAAAGGGCAGCACCATTTATTGAGTACCATTATTCCCTGTGAAATACAACTTTTGGTATCTCACACAAAACACAACAACATTTCTTCACACTGAAATCATTATCTGCATTCTACGAAGACCTCACCTCAAGTCTGGCGGGCCAGATTTAAGCCATTTACCTAAGTAGCCAAGGGAATAGGCTGACATTTGAATTGAGACTCTCTCTTATCCCAAAGCCTGAGCTCTTTACTTGCTACACGATCCCTGCCTATCTTTACTTAGTACCTAGTACATTAAGGGTAGTTTATATAGAACATCCCACTTGCTTTTTAACTCTAATTTCATTCTCAAAATCAAAATATGCTGGAAATATAAAAAATCCATAATTCATAGGTAGAGTTGATAAGTTTCAAAGAGTTTAACCAATGTGTCCAGGTCATAGCACTATCACAGGGCAGAACAAAAATTTGAACTTATCTCACAGAGCCTCAGGGAAGATTAACTGAGATAGTGCCTGCAAACACATTTTGTTAGCTAGATACATACATAGTAGGAACTCAGTGATTGGCCATTGTTATTATTGTAGGTGTGTCCACTGAAGCTACATTAGGTTACTCAAGTTTTCTGAAATTTATTTATCCTGCTTGGTTGTTTCCTTCTGTTTTTCTCTAAGCCCAACCTCATGGCACCTGAAACTATAGGAACTGTGATTTATTCAAAGTAGTGTGGACATCTCCAAGGGCAGAGTGCAGCACTGAATAATGAGAAGGATGTGGGTTTCGGGGTCAGACATTTCCGAGTGAGCATCCAGACTCCATTCACCAGCTGTCTGTCTGGTTCAAGAGCCTTGAACTTCTCCAGTTCATAGCAAATTGTAAACAGGAAAGAATACCTATTCCACAACACTGTTGAGAGGTTTAAATCCCAAAGTATCTACCTAAAATATGATGTATTGTAGGCAATTAATATATGTGGTTTCTGCTCTCAGCCTCATTCTTACATGGAGAGCAGGCACACAGACATAAAGGCCATATAGGAGTCATTGGAGCCATTGGTAATCTGAACCTGTTATTTCCAGTTCTCTTTCCAAGCACGTGGTGTAGCACTGGTCGTCCTCGTCTCTGGAAGTTAATCTTGGCCGTATGACTGATGGTGGTCTATCAATTACACATGGAAGTTTTACACCACATTCACCACATCCCCTTCCCTCTTCCCCACCACTGCTGTGGTGACCTCGCAGTGTGTATTGCATTGGAATCTTGGACAGTGGATGCTTGAATCACTGCCGTGGGCCAGATCCCTGGATGAATTGGATCGACGTGAAGAATGAGCAACAACAAAGCTATTGTTTGATGAGCCACCGAGATTTTATTTAACCATGGCATAACTTAAATATCCTGACCAATACAGGTAAAGTCTACCTTGACCTTTCCTTCCATTCTATTTTTCGCTGGAAAGGCTGGTTTTAACTATTCTTTTCTGTTTTCTGAGAGGCCCAGAGGAGCTTGGATGCAATCTGATCATGTAAGTGAATGATTTATCACTCCCGTTTGGCCCTAGCAAGGATTTGCCCTGTACCATTCATCTCTCAAGATATAATTGGACTTAAAATTAAAACTGCATTACCTTCCAATTCATTGAAAGGAAACTGGTGGTTTTGACTTAAACAGCAGTTTCAAGCAAGGTATCTATTAGGAGGCTGTGAAAAATCGTCCTTGCCTGTTATCCTGGGAGCCAGCATGGGAAAAGAATTATTTTCTAAACGGCACCCAACTGAGCCTGAGGTCCTAAGGGCAAACCTCAGGGCTGGAGGTGGGCAGAGGTGGAGCTCTGTGGCTCTCCTCACTTTAGGCCAAGCTGCTCCCTATGAATCCATTGTGTTTTTGTGTTTCATCATGAAGTTTCATTTGTAAAAAAGCTTTCATTGCAAATGTGAGCCCCCTGCAAAGGGCATGGAAAAGAGGTTGTGGTCCAAGAACGTGGGGCCAGACCTACATCAGATCAGGCTTCAGAGGGGCCCTGACAGTTGAGTGTGGTGGTGGGTCAGGCACCCTCCTGGGTCTCTGTTTCAAGCTTGTCTTGGTTCATACCTAAGTCTAGAGATAAGGTCAAAGCAGAATCCACTGTGAGGTGAACGACCACTGCTCCAGAGGTTGGAAGCCAAGATGTAGACAGAACGGTTTGTTACCTCCTTGCTACTCAAAGTGTGAACTGTAGATGTGTCTCCTGAGTTCTCTGGAAAGCTGACATGGAGTCCAGGGAGAGATGAGGAAATGCCAGCGAGAAATGCCCACCAGGCAATGTCTCTGTCAACCCAGTGGGTGTCCAGGGCAAAGACTGCCCCGCACAGGAGTCTCATGGTGGGTGGAAATGCCAGACCCTTAGACCAACAGCATGCTTGGCCATTGGCAGCGGAAGGGGTGCTCTGTGAAGACCATCACTTTGGTTTCAGAGCGGACACCGAAGAGCTGACATGAGGCTGCCATTTAATCACATGTTTTACAGCTGGGCAGTGAGTCCTTTCTTGCAGGAGAATCTGAGTCACACTGCTCTGATCCTGCCACAGGGGCCCAGCAGCGTCTGCACCCCCCAGGAGCGTGTCAGAAATGCTGAATCTTGAGCCCTCGCTGGAAACACCCTGCACCAGGATCTCCAGTTTAACAAGGTATCCAGGTGGTTTGTTTTCTACTGCAGGGTGTGAGAAACACAGAATTCGATCCAGGGAACAAAACGAGGGAGGTTAAGAACCGTGGCTCATCAGAGAATCAGAGCTCTGGAACCCATGCCAGGCTGGGACCTCATTAAAGATTGCTTCCAGATGTTAGGTGGCGCGAGAAACACTGGAGGAGCTTGCTAGAAGGGTAAACCCTAGGCTGCAACCCCATGCATACTGAGTTAGCACATCGGGGGTGGACCCAGAGCTCTGCATTTCAGCAATGTCCAGGTGAGTCTGAAGTAATTAATCCATTACCTGCTCCTTGACAAATGACCTGATGACTAGAATTCTGTACCTGGTCTTGCCACACGCAGATGGATGGCTGTAGGGCTTTCAGCGAATTAATTGTTTCAGTTTTTTTGTGCCTTGATATTTTCAAGTATAAAAATAGTCCCAGATGGTTGGGGGTGAGGATGAAGTGATGCAGCATTCATTTTTACAGTTTCTCCTGTTAAGGAATAAAACAAAGTTGTAAAAACAAAGTTGAGTTTAATTTTCAGTCAAGGGAGAGAGGGTCCCTCAAGAAACGAGTCTCAGCAGGTGTCCGGAGTTGAAAGTCCAACACTGGATATAGACACCAATGAAGGAGTGAATTCTTTATCAAGAAGGATTCCAGGAGTCAAGTTCTGCAAGTTTAGGTGCAGAGGCTTCCCAGGGATGGCCCTGGGACTGGCCGTCGTTTTAAGTCACAAAAGTGAGGGTGTGGTCCACTGGGGGTTCAAAGAGAACTGTGGAGCTCAGGGTTTTGCAGCGACACGTTTAGATGCACATGGTCGGTCTTGATTTTGTTCTTCCAGTGGTCTCGATACAGACTCCTCTGAACAAAGTACCCAGCGTAGTCCTGCACAAAGTATGGGTGGTGCTGTAGGAACAGCTGAGACACAGCTCTCAGGAGCTCACCTTGAGAAAAGTGATAGACACAAATACGTGCAGACTGTTCTGGAAGAGTGAAAACAGGTCACTTACGGCACTGCAGAGCAGAGGTATGGCGATCACATCAGAAGCTGGACTCTTCTCCCTGAAAGATGGCCCAGACTCCTTTTACCTAAGAGGACACAGGCAAGTGACTTTACTCCCTTGTCAGAGCACCCTCACCTGCAAAATGGAAATAATAACAAGCCTATATCGTAGGTATTTTATGACCATAAAAAGAGCAAATCTAGATGAATCACTGAGAATAGCACCTGGCATATGGTAAGCACTCGATAAATAGTTGTTATGCTAACAAATGTCCATTCATTCAATGGAATATCATTCATCCACTCCAGACTCCACTTCGGGAAGATTACAGGTTAAGTGAGTACATAGATGTAATACCAAATGAAGCATAGAATAAGTCTGGATACAAAATTGCCAATATTAAATGTTCAGAAAGTGTTAACTATTATTACTACTTAAATCAGACTGGGGAAGTTGTTTCTGACAGGTACATAATAGGAACTCCTTAAACACCAATTTCTCTTTCTTGGTTTTCAGCATTAATTTTCCCGGCTATCTGTACCTGGCATTAAACACTCTTGCAACACCAGGTGACTTTCGTTCCCGTCATACGCTTTCTGCTGCTTCTTCCTTCCATGCCTTTGCTCATGACCTTCTATCACCTCAGTGCTTCTCATTCTCCTTTGTCTGGAGGCTAACTCCCTCCTGGATGTTAAAGCCTTTACACAGACTTCCTTTGAGGTCCCCATGGAATGTGGGGATTTTCTGTTCTGTGACACTCAGCACACAGTATCTTAAGGGATTCTCTGCAAGGGACTCTGTGTCCACATATAGACTGTAATTTCACCAAGGACAAAAATATAATTTTGCTGCCTTCACAGCTCCAGGGACAGATACTGGATGGGCATGTAGTAGTTTCTCATCGATAAACGTCAAACACGTGCATGAATCTTTCTTCACAGAAGCCTGACCTCTCACTCTCCCAAACTTACTCTTTTCATCTTCTCTCCCAAGCTAATTTTTCAACCTAGACGGCCGTCCCCTTTTCTATCTCCCCTTTTCATTCTGAAACCCGCCTGCTCCTTAGAAATCCAGCCCACAGACTATCTCCCCATGAAGAGAGGCCCTCGAGCCAAGTGGATAGTAATTAAAATCTGGCATGGCCCGTTCTTGCCAAATAGCCTCAGACAAAGATTCTCCCCCTTTGCTCTCCTTTTCTATATGGCAGGGAAAAAAAAGAAGAAATGAAAGAAAGAGAAGGGCAGGGGAAAAAAGAAAAGGACAGATATACCAGTATCACGTAGGGAATAAAAATATTTAAAAGGGTAAAGTTACCAATAGTACAATGGTCAGTACGGACTAGGGTGTTTAAGTAACAATGGGAATCCGCCACCAAAATGATGGATCTGCTGCAAATTCTTGTAGCAATGGCACAGCACACAGAGAAGTGTGCTCGCCATGACCTCAGATTTAACATGTCCAGAACTATACTCATCATCAATGTTCCAAAGCAGCTGCCCGAACTAGCTAATGTTCTAATCTCCTGAATGCTCAGACTCACCAACCAAGATTTGTGAGCAGCCTTCCTCTCTATTGGCCGAAGTCCTTAGTTGCAGGGAACAGTGACCCCACAGGTTGAGGGGAGGGCTGTTGGAATGGTGTGGCCCAGGGAGGAGTATTTCCTCTCTGAGATCATTTAAAATTACTGATACCTGGTGATAATCGAAGGCCAACTAACGTTTTGTTAATTTTATTACAGATTTAAAATTCTTTTTAAAATTTTTTTAATGTTTATTCATTTTTGAGAGATGGAAAGTGACACAGCATGAGCGGGGGAGGATCCAAGAGAGAGGGAGACACAGAATCCGAAGCAGGCTCCAGGCTCTGAGCTGTCAGCACAGAGCCTGACACAAGGCTCGAACCCAAGGACCGCGAAATCATGACCTGAGCCGAAGTCAGACGCTCAACCGACTGAGCCACCCAGGTGCCCCATTGGTTTAAAATTCTCTGCAAAAATGTATTCCCTTGTTGCCTAAACCTGGGGCAAACTGCTCCCACCTCTCCACCCTCAGAAAGTATGCTGCTGTTAATAGATATCTGATAGGTCACACGGTATCTCTGATGGCCTCAGGGATGTAGTGAACCTGAGCTTCCAAGAACAATACCCATCATTATCCGGTCCATCAAAGAACTACTGTTGCCAAAACCCTAACCTAGAGCTCCGCTGCTAAAGTAGGAAAGCAAGCAGTGCCACTTACCACCTGTACCCTCAGAGACCCTCTGTGTCACAGCAGACATGCTACCATGTCAGAGGATCATGTGTCCAATGCCCAGTCCATATCCTCATGGAGCTCACCTACAAACCAAAGCCTCATGGAGAAATGAAACTAGGACAGTTGAAGTCTCATGTCTGCATGAAGCTGAGGAATATCACACGCATGCGTGTGCACACACACATGCATGCACACGTGTACACACAGGCACGCACGTGCGTGTGCACACACACACAAACACACACACACAAGGAGTTCCCACTTTGCACAGCGTTAACTCTGTGTTAACTGAAACTTGCGCCTGTATCAGAACTGTGTCTTCACATTACTCAGTTCCCTAATCACCACATGAAAACAAGCAGATCAAGGTCACGGGTCCAGAGCATGTGAGTTTTCATTAACACCCCACTCGGCAAGAGTGAGGACTGTCTGTGTGTATGCACACATTGGGAGCATAGCATTCACAGGACTGTTTACTGAAACATGAAAGGAGATTCACAGATTTCAACATTTACAAATGGTGAATATCTACCAAATCCTCCAAACCATTGTCCCCCATTATTTGTCCCATTCTGTCAATCCTATCTACAATACATCCCTTGCTTTCTGTTCTCCCTCGAGGGCCACAGGCCTGGCCAGGTCTCACTGACCCCATAGTAACTTTCTGTCTTGTCTTCTTGCCTCAAGTTCCTGCCTCTCCACTCCCAGAGTAAATTTTCTGCCGCATGATTGTGACTATGTCGCACCCTCCATGAAGTGCCTCCAAATCTTCTGTATTATCTGGGTAACAGACTGTTGGTAACAAGTGGTATTAGTTTAAGCAGATCTCACTTGGTCCAACTCAGGAGGGGAGTTCATTGTAAGGATTACTGAGTAACTCACTAAACAAAAAAAGTTGCTGAGTAATTAAGCATCAAAAGATGGAAAATAGTGTAGCTCAAGGACCTCAAGGTCTAGAGAAGGGAGCTAGATCACCTTCAAGTCCACAAGTGTCTATGGACTGGACCCAGTGCTTTCTCTGTCCATCCTCCAGTCTGCCTGGTGAAGAAGACTGGCTTCTTCCTCAGCCCAAGTGCACCTCATCCCCAGAAGTACCTGGAACATGGCTGAAGAAGTAGAGAAAAGGGGTCTTTTACCTCTTTTCTTTAATTATAATTATAAACATCCAATAAATAATATCAACCTAATATAGCACTATTTAAATGCTGGCCACTGTTTTAATTTTTTTTTTTTTGCCTTAAGTTTTCCCTTTTAAGTTTTTTGTTTATTCATGTAATGCATACTAGTTTTAGAAGGTATATAACATTATCCTAATTTTACTGATGGGGAAACTGAGGTATATAGAGGTTACATGACTTGTTCAATTTGCTAACAACTGGGTTCTTGTATTCCTTTTTGTTTAAATATTTATTTGTTTGTTTCTATTTTTAGGGGCTCTTGTATTCCTAACCACCATGACATATTCCTAACCACCTCAATGGATTATTTCAAAAGGGCATTGATGGGTCAGACATAAGTCACATGCAACCCTACCTCCTAAACCAGTCCTACCTCCTAAACAGATATTACGAAGATTATGAGCACACATGAGGCCAGTAACAAGAATCATTTCCTAAAAGAAGGGGGGGTCATCCTTAGAAAGGAAAGAAAAAGAATGCTCCTTGGCTGAAAATCACAAGGTTTCCATTGTAAGTTTGTTGTGTCTAATGCATCCTTCAACTCCTGGAAGCATCTCTTCCCTCCTTTCCTCCCACCGCTCCCTCCAGCAGGCTTCGTCATGGTCTTCTGACAGCCCAGGTGCTGGTCCTGGCCATTCACCAGGTCTTCCTTCTAGAATGCCATCCTCCCATCCTTCTGTCTGTGAGACCCCTCTCTTCTTCTTCAGTAACCACAATTAAACGGCCTTTCGCTGTTCAGTTTCTGGTGGCTTCCTGGGTGCACCACACAAGCCTGGTACCATGGTCTTCTTGAATCTTCCACACCTAAGCCAAGGCATTCAATTGTCTGAATCTTCCACTGGACTGTGTGGCTCTACTCAGAATGCTTCACCTCTGCACCCACACTGAACAGCCACATCAGAAGTTGAGTAAAAGAATGGAAAACAGAATCCAATGGAATAACAGCTGCTCAATAAAGTCCCTTCTAATCATTGACATATTCTTGACCCCTCAGGGATGCTGAAAATATGGTCATCATGAATATACTAGATTCTGTACCACTGTGCTAACTTCATCTAAATTCAGTAGTTTTATTGAATCTTCCCCATAATCAGAAATTTATAGATGGGTAAAAAGCAAGCTCACAGAAACTAAGAAAGTCATGCAAGGATATATACTCTGTAGGTCACAGATGTAGAAATGAATCTAGATCTAAACTCCAAAATATGATTTTTCCCATAATATTGCAATTTACATAAGACGAACCATAAGGCTTCTCTAAAGAAAAGTGAAGTTTAGGAACTGAAAATCAATCACAAGTACTCTAAGTGTATCCAACAGAGATATAATATGACCATCCACTTTAGCAAGTAATTATATCGATTAACCAATTGATAATCAAGAAACCACACAGCAAACCCATTAACTAGGAAGGGAAAGCACAAAGGAGGGCCTGGTGTTTCCAGAAATGTTGCTATTGATTCAGTTATTGTCAGCCTGGACTTAGAAATGTCTGCACTGCATGTTTGAATGGAGTCGCCATGTTCCAAATGACGATGCGATCAAACTACTCAAAACCCTGGGGTGCTATTGTGACACCACTCACCCTCAGGGGCAGTGTCCTTCTCTTAAAAAAAAAAAAAAAAAAATCACTTGGCTCCCAGGGTCCATTCTTCCCCTTATTTTCACTTATTTCGGAGCTCTGTCTCCTGGCAATTTCAAATAGGCTCTAATCTCATTTTTTCTTTCCTCCATTGTATATCTTCAGTAGAGGAACTCACCCCAGAAGGAACCCCTGCTAGTGAGCACGCTGTGAACAGTACAAAGTCCAGGCTGGACACTGTTTTAGACAGTTATTTTGTTTATTTATTGTGAAGGTACTACAAACACTGGCCACACTCTCAGGTCTGGGAGTCCAGGGGTAAAAGTAAGAAAGCCTACTTCTGAAGTGGCTGTGATAGAAAATTTTCAACATGTCCTAGGCATGCAAATGTAACTAGTAAAATTCAGGGGATTAGAAACCTCCATGAATCAGCTGAAGCAAAGCATCTGGTGGTAAGAGCTTCTACCCTTTAATAAAGAATCTTCCCAAGTCTCGATCAACAGGACTTAAGATGCACACTAAGGAAGGGCATTCTACACTCGGACAAGGTGTGAAGCCAAGCTACCTTTACACATCTCTGCCCAGGCAAGTATGGGAATCGGTAAGTTCGAGGGTGTCATCTCACCGACTTGGCATAGGGGCAACCTGGAAGAGTGTGTGTACTGACAGCAAGGACGGGAAATACTTCAGTTTACTGAGCCTGAAAGATGGAGATCACATGAGATCTGGTATTGGCCAGTGTTAGCTGAAAATGACAGAACTCTAGCAAATTTAATCAGGAAATGTACCCATTGAAGGAAACCAAAGCACCTTGCACGTTGTTTCAGAGACTTGGGCTTGAACAAAGCTTCCCTTCTGTGTCCCCACGCTCTCAACTCGATTTGTCCACAACTGTCCCAGTTGGAAAGGTGAGAGTCAAAAGCCCTGGGAAGCCTCTCAAATCTAGGGAAATCCGGAGAATGGGTCACCCTACTTTTGCAGCAGAACTGAGCCCGTGAAGATGACGCTGTGTTGGTCAGTGGAAACAGAAATTAGAGTCTGCACCATCTCTGATGCCAGGCGTCAGATCTACTGCTAGAACCACAGGTAATCATTCTAGGAAATGGTTAAGGCCACTGCCACAACCATCATCACTAGAGTTAGAGTGACAGGGTCCCTGTTTTCCTGGTATTCTAAGCTCCTGATCAACCAGGTGCACCTAATTAGTAATCCTGGGACCCGTCAGCAAGGGAAGATATGAATGAGTATCCTGGATTTTTCAGTTTAAGAGTAAGAGAGTTCTAGGGGCACCTGGGTGGCTCAGTTGGTTGAGTGACTTCACCTCAGGTCATGATTTCACGATTCATGGGTTTGAGCCCCACGTTGGGCTTCGTGCTGTCAGTGCAAAGCCTGCTTTGGATTCTTTCTCTGTCCCTCCCCAACTCTTGCTTTTTCTCTCCCTCAAAAATAAATAAACATTAAAAAATTTTTAAAAAGAAAGAGTAAGAGTGTTGCCTAAACACAAAAGGAGAATCAAATGCTGTGTTTCCCCCAAACAATGACAACCCTCAACTCCCGTGGCTCTGGAAATGGCTTGGAGAAAGACAGAGGAAAACTGAACTAGGACTCCAGGAGAGTATAAATTTTGGGGGAAATTGTTTAGAAAGAAATTTGTAAGGTCAACTGGATACATGGAGCCAAGGACAAAGAAACAACTGTCCCCCAAAGACTTTTCATTTGGTAACTGGTTGGTTTATGTTGCAACCTACTAAAATAAAGGTTTTAAGAGAAACAGAGTATATACAGTGAAAGGTAATGAGGTTAGTTTTCCATTGAGTTCAAGGTGCCTCTGGGACTTTCTGGTGGAAAGGTCCACTTGATGGAAGCCAAAGTGCTAAATTATCCCCTGTTCAGAGGTGGGAAAACTGTACTTAAGGACAAAGTGTAATGAGGCCAAGATAATAAAAATAGAAATGATATCTGAACCCAAAGCGGATTCTAAGTCCTTGCTTTTTCCAGTACTTCATACCACTACAGTGTTTTTTGAAGATTTTTTTTTTTATCTGTGTTTTGTGCATAGATGTGTTTTTCAGGTTTCATAAGAGGAGAGGGGAAGATAAATATTTTAATAATTGTCTTGGAAGTGTCTACACTTATGGTAACCATCTAGAACAAATTCAAATTGAAATTTATTTTTATTTTACAGATGATAAAAATGAGGCTCTGAGAGATTAATTTGCTGAACATTATCAAGGTAGGAAGTGGAATTAGATGAGCTTTTCTTGTTTTTTAAAGGGTCTCATGGTTGATGGTGATAATTCTGAGAGAATGGACTGAGGACCCGTAGCACCAGCATCACGTAGGGACTCGTTAGAAATTCAAATTCTCTGGCCCTGCCCATATCCCACTAAATCAGAAACTCTGGGGTTGGGGCCCCCAAAGTGTGTGTTTAAGCATTCCTACAGGGGATCCCAGTTCATGCTGAAGTTTGAGAACCACTGGCTTATTATATCTTCCTAGACATGAGAGGGACCAATTAAAAATGTGTTCCTTCCACTTTGGAATGAGATAAATAATTTAAATGAGATACCTTTTATAAAGTCCCTAGCAGAATGCCATGTATATATTGGATTCTCGATGATTCTAATTGAAATATGATGAACCTAATCATTCAAATTGCAAACCAAACTCCACCAAAGACATTGTTTTAATATACTACAACTAAAAAAGCCTTCCTTTACATTTATATTGAATTTATGTATTTAGATCCTCAAAATCATTTGTTTTCTTAATAACATTTTCATGGCTTCTGCTAATTTAGAAACATTGCATCCCTAATCCTACTTGTTTTTAGGCTTTCTTACCAAATCTGCATATAGCAACAGTTAGGAAATTAAAATCTGGATATCTGAAGTGGATTCTGAGACGGGATTTATGTTTTTCTGCACCGGTTAACATTCTGATCCCAACACACCCTCAGTTCTCTTCATACTGGAAGTCCATTTCCGGGAACATATTTCTGATCACTGAAGATAGTGAAGAAGGGGCTTTAGGGTCACGGTTGGTAAATCAGAGGGGATTCATGAATTGAAGAAAGCGCTGGTTACTTTCTTGGATCCCCTCCAAACTTCAGATTCCAATGGGAGGGGCGTTCCTCAAAGCCACGCCTCCCAACCTCTGAGCTCAGCCACCCTCTGTGTGAGAAAACACTGGGTGATGACTTGGTCCCTCAGCTTCTCAGCCTTCCCCTATGAAACAAAGTACTCAGGCAATAGAAGGCAAAGACTCCCACCAGCGCTAGCATGATGCCAAAAAAGAAAATTTTCCCAAGTAATAAAGAAATATTACTTAAGGAAAGGGAGAGAGTCCAATCACTAGCATGTTGCGCTTTTCAGAAGATTATATACTGTTCCCCTGGAGATGCAGATGTTATTCATTTCACTGGAGATAAATCCAGAAATGTAGTTTACCCTGATTTAGCTTTGTGCTTAATTGTTTTGAAGACCAATGCAATGCAGTCAGCCTTGCGTGCTGCTTTGTTGTTGTATTTAAAAGCGAATGCTCCACTGATTGCCTTGTGAAGTTTCTCTACAGGAAGAACTTCCAGGTTTGTAGCCCCAAGACTCAGAAATGAAAGTATTGCCATGGCAGGAGACTTAATTATAAGAGCAACATTTTTTTTTAAACACATACTTTGGGCCAGCCAAGTGCTAAAACTCAGAAGGATAACTCATTGTTTTGACTCCTCAGGAAAACTGCAGAGAATTTCACACTCCATCCTACAAATGAAGACACTATTTCAAAGCAGAAACACTATTGCTGAATCGGCCATGGGAAGTACAAGGTAGAGTTTGGATCCAAAATGATTTCTACTGGACTCTTTCTCCAAAACAAACATATGAACAAATAGACTTAACTGAACATGGACTATCTGCTCCCTACCAAGTCTCTTATATTTATTTACCTCATTAGCTGTAACACTCTTAGTAGGTCTTATTATTAACCCTATTCTTCTAAGTAGGAAATAATTTGTCCAAGGTCACAGGAGTAGATATGAGGGAGGTATGGCTCCAAACCTAAGTGTTAGAATCTTGACCCCTGCTCCAAATGCAGTGTGGATCAAGTACAGAAAGTAAAGAAAGATTATTGCTAAAAACACAATGAAAAGCAAGCACTGACACATGGCTAAGCATAGATAAAATAGTTTTGTAATTCCTTCTCACATATCATGACATTTTGCAATATTAACTAATAATAGAGCCTGGGAAAATATCTCATTAGATCAAGACAAAAATTCTTCAGAAGCACCCTTAAGATTATCTTCTTGCCTTTTAGCGAGTATCGGGTATTCCCTGCCCTTCGGGAACACAGAATACATTTTGGACAGTAAATGTATTTGAAGACTTGTCCTGACTCAGCGCTGTTGGTTTTTGTTTTTTTGTTTTCTTTTCTGATCACAACTGTTGAGGGAAACACTGAACAACAATAGCATGTTGTTTTGAACAATGGTATTGAAATATCATTAGGAGAAACCAGAGAAGACTGACATTATTTTTATGAGACTAAATAAATTATTTAAAATTTGGAATTGCATTCTTAGATGTTGTAAAAAATAGATCTTTTGAAGTTATTATTGAGATTATTGAGATAATCTAGTTTTGAGCCTAAAGGTTTTGGGACCAGTTCCTTCTTCACTTAACAGATGAAGAAAATGACCAGATTGGAATGTTCCAAGTTCACAAAACCAGTTGGGCTGAGAAAGAAATGCATATCCCGTGTACATGAGTTACTTGTTCCATTGGACTTAATCATACCAGAAATTGGATTATCAAACTGCCATGCAATATAAAAAACTAGGTTCAAATTCTAGCTTCACTTATGAACAAGCTGAGTATTTTACATAAGATATTGCACTTCTATTAAACTAAATATTAGTTTGTTTTTATCTTGGAGATGTGTGAGTAATACAGACCTCATAAAGTTGTTTTGTGAGGATTAAATAGATCATGTACTAACATTTCTAGCATAATAAAGGGCTCCAAAACTTTAAATTCCTTTTTCTTCCTCTCACTTTGGTTCCCTCTGAATCACAAGTAGTTACAAAGGACAGTATGTTGCTTAAATAGCACTCTCCATCAAAAGGTTGCTTGAGCATGGACACTCAGCATACCTGTTGTTTTTAAATAGCGTTGTCTCCTTGTATTTCTGAAACTTGTCGTAAACCTCTCCTGACAGATAAGCTCTCCTGGCAATATATTTATTTCAGGGAAACTAGTCCCTGGTCTTCACAGTCGAATTACAAAAGTAGCTCAGAACCATTTGGTATGCTAAGCACAGATGACAAGTGCCAACAAGGTTAAGAAAATGGTTTGGAAAAAATGTAGGTAATTTCTATTGAAAATGAGAAAATCTTAGGGTTCTCTTCCCACTGAAGGATTACATTTATAAAATCCATGAATAAAAGGCTCAGCCGAAAAGAAGCGAGTCGGTAGTGAGTAGGAAAAGAACATGAGCTCTGATGCCATAAGACTAGACTATGAGTTCCAGATGTATTATGTGTACACATTGTGGTACTGTAGGTGAGTATATCAGTTAGCTATAGCTGCATAACAAAACACCTCAGAATTTAGTGGCTTAAAAATAATGGCTTTTTAAAATTTTTCTTAGGAATCTATGAGTTAGCACTGCAGTTCTACAGATCTAAGTTGAGCTTGGCAAAGCTCACTTATCCATCTTTACTCAGCTGCAGGTTAACGAAGCAGATCTAATCATGGTTTGGCTTTCTCAAATGTCTGAGGTCTCAACAAGGGTAACTGGGATGCCTCAGGTCTGCTATAGATGTCTTATCTCTCCTTAGGGCTAACTCATGCATGTTCTTACAGAGAAGGCAGAGGCACAACAGAGAGAAAAGAAGCCCACAAGGTCTGCTTAGGCTTAGAACTGAGAAACAATGGTGTTCCATGTTCAAACCAATCTGCATGCCTAAGACCCAGACATCTATATTTTATTATTTTTTTCCTTTTCCACCTAACTCTAATACACAGGTAGGTTTGAATATGATGTCTTCACTGTTTGACTCATGTATTGATCACAATACTTATTAAAGTCTTATAAATAAACCAAACAGAAACTGAGAAAACAAAATAAAACATGTCTTATTACCTCTCATGACTGAAAATTTCAGGGATAAATGTAACTTCTGTCCTGGTTGGATTCAAGGCCTCCAAAGACATCGTGTCTGTCTCTCTTTCTTCGACTATTTCCTCAATTTTCCACTGTGGAAGTCATGGTGTGAATGTAGGTTCTTTCTGTATAGTGAGAAAACTGTCCACCAGCAGTCTTTGGAACTATACTGAGAGAGAGAGAGAGAGAGAGAGAGAGAGAAGGGTACAGGAGAGCACTTCTCTATTACATAACTCAGACAAATCCTACTCTGAGGTCTCATTGGCACAACTTGGATCACATGTTTACCCAGGAGTTTGGATGAGCACATTCAACACACATGAGAGTGAGAATGAAAGAGTGTGAATTCCCAAAGGGAAATCAGAGCACTATAACCAAAAGAAGAGGAAACAGTGACTGGACAGGCAAAAAATAACAGATGTGTATAACAAATTATGTATTCTACAGCTGCATTTCTGCAACGTGCTATTATATCCCTTTTCATGCTGTTGTAATCATGTGTTTTATTCTGACTTATACACAGTTGTATCATTTTCTTGAGTACAAGGAAAATGAATTATATCTTGTCATTTTCAGTGTCCCTAGCCCTGCATGTGACACTTAAGTAGATCTTTGTTATAACTACTTTTTGAAAAGATTTTGTTATGAGTTTCAATCTCTGATTCCTTCTTAGGTTGTTAAATTCACAAAGTACCTATGCTTGATTCCTCTTTTTCTTGAATTTTATTAACTTTGGATGCAGCCTTAGATTTCTATTTGTTCTGTAGTCCTAAAAAGTTGGGTGACACAGAAGACCTCTTTTGCCCTGACAAGAACCATGTCACGTAGCCTGATCCTTGGGCTCATTCCCCTACAGCCACATCTCAATCTTGAACAGACTAACTCAGAACCATACATTCTCGAAGTGGTGGCATATTAAACAAGACAAAACATTTGAAGCATAGAGAATCTTTCCTATGCAGCCCACTTCCATCTGTGTATACTTCAGTCCACTGTCTAAATTTAGGATGATCTTTCAAACAGGGGTGAAGATCACCTGGTCAGGAGAAAAACTACGTAACTGATATCATGGTACTATCCACAGTGGAATGAAGAAAGCAGAACTAACAAGACAGAGAAATCAGATGTTACAGGAGAGTAGATCAGCGGGAGAAAAAATATATATATAGTATATTCACTTTTTCCTGAAAGTTCCAGATACACTGAGTATGTGTGGCATAACTTGTGCCTCTTACCCAAATCAGAATACATCTTCTTCTGCTTTCCTGTTTAAGGTCCCCTTTGGACTCTTGCTAAGTCTCCATCACCACCATGGTGACCAACCCTGCAAGGACTCCACCCAATTATCATGGGGTTACCAAGTGTAAGTGGAACTCATCCCAGCTAATCCTCTTAAGATAACCCCTTGGATTCCACTTCTTCTCATCACTACTAGACCTGAGTGATGTGGCTCACCCAAAGACTCCTGAAGGGCATAGGAGATACCTCAGAGAGCTATACTTTGAACATTGAGAACTTTGACCAGTGGAAAACAGTAGACAGAAGACTCATAGATAAATTCCTCTTCTGTCCTCCCAATGACCACCTCCTCCTATATCTGTCAGGATCTACTCAGGAGTCTGGAAACCCCACCTGCAATTTTAACAATTAGATAAAAAGTAGCTGTATTTGTCTGCTTGGGCTACCACAACAAAATTCCATACATTGGGTGGCTTAAGCAATAGGAATTTATTTTCTCACAGTTCTGGAGGTCAGAAATCCAAGGTCAGGATTCTGGCAGACTTGGACTCTTTTCATGGCTCCACAGACAGCCTCCTTTCCCCATGTCCTTTCCTGGGTGCACTGGGGTCAAGAGACATGATCTCCCATGTCTCTTCTTCTAAAGATAATAATCCTGTCGGATCAAGCTTCCATCCTATGACCTCATCCTCCATTACTCCTTTCCCCAAATACAGCTACAAGTCAGATTACGACTTTAGCATTTGGATTTTGGCAGGACAACTTCACAACAGTAGCTAAATATTAAAAAGTATAAAAGATAATTCAAAGTATCAGAAATGAATAACTACAGAGAGTAACCACCACTCCTAAAGTTGAGGGGATAATAGAGAAGAAAGACCAGAAGCTCAGAAAATAAGGCCAGACAGGGCTGATATGCAGCCATATGGCGAGAAAGCACAGCCACCACAGGAACATGCCACCCACTGCTGGAGTGAAAAGAAGCTGGATATACAGTATTCTCCACTGGATGGTCCCATCTGCTGACCCTCAAAAACAGCTCCCCCATTATGGTGAAGGCTGTCGGGTACTTGCACATAGATGCCCTTGCCACTGCAGAGATAAACAGAACACCACCTTATTCTCCTAGCCTAGTACTCTCTCTAGAACCCTCCATTGGCCAGCTTTAACATGGAGACACAGTCTTGACCGTCATTGTGTGGATCTGTAGATCGTTGGCTATGATATTTACTGCTCCTAATCACAGTACCATTAAGTATTCTGGTACTAGATACTAATGTGAAATTTAACCTATCTCATATTGTAAGGGGAAGGAGAGACAAAAAGTAGTTAATACATAGAAACAAACATATCCAAAAAACAAGCAAAGAGAAAAATGCAAATTGCCCATAGTTCTTTCTATAGTTGCTTCTGAAGTCATAGTTAATATCTATGGCTTCCTCCATTCCATGACCCATTCCATGTTTCCACATAGCCAGAAACTCATCTGATCAAAGTCCTTCACTGGGAGAATGCCCCAAAACTTGATTTCTAAGGGGATCTGAATATTTCCCTTATTTTTGTCTTTGCAGTTCTCCATTAAACTCTACTATTGACAATGAAATATGAATCACCCAAGAAAGTCCCCTCCTTCCCAAAATAGCTCCCCTCCTTTCCATTTTGTAATAGCTAATAGGTTTTTTTGTTGGCAATTAGGATCAATCATTCCAGTCATTATGATAACACCCCCTCCCCCTTTTTGGCCCCTTGGCTCAGTAGCCTAAAGATCCCCCAATGGTCAGAGGACAGTAGTTTTAAGCTTCCATTGTGTCTTCTAATGGAAGCATATCTTCTTTGGGAGCTAATACCTCCAAGCCAGTAGGCTTAAAGGTGCCAAGACGGGAATAAAATATTCTGAGTGTTTTATTACATATAATAATGAGAGGAGCCACTCCAAATACACTTTTTTTCAGTCCCACCTATTTTATCCATAAGAAGAAAACACCATAAAATGCTGATTGAATTTGTTTTAAAACATACACTGTACTCAGCCCTTTGAGAATACTCTCCCGAAGCTGACACCATAACTGAGTCTTCTGTAAGCCAGCCCATCTTCCCACAGGCTGAAGAGGCATCACTTAAAAAAGAATAAGTCATGGTTCAGAGCTGATTAATCAAACCTAATTAGGTGGCTCACTAATTGATCCCAGAAGCTATCACCAATTGACCTCTGGTGAAAGGGCTCAACACATTCAAACTACTCTGGAGACAAATGAATAGAAACTCCCATTGGTTAAAACCACATAATTCAATTAATCCACTTAGTGAATTCAAGGGTTCCTCAAACCATTCAAGTGTATATTGGTTTCCAGAAAGAAATTGAACTGGAATTTATCTTTCCCTTGTCTTTTATAAATACTGTCTAGATAGCAAAATCTTACATGTAAACTTTAAGAAATGATAACATAAAATAAAATTGGTCACTGTCTGCTTTAAAATATATTCCTTATTAGATTTTTCTTCCTTCCTTCCTCTTTCCCTCCCTTCCTGCCTTCCACTTCCTCCCTCCCCTCCCTTCTTCTCCTCCCTTGCCTGCCTTCCTTCCTTCCTTCCTTCCTTCCTTCTTCCCTCCCTTCCTTTCTTCCTTCCTTCTTTCTTCTTTAATTTTCAAAATCCTGCCAAACCAGATTCTTTGATAACAGGACATGTCTAGATTAACCAACCAATGTAAGTAAGGATTGGAACCTGTAATTATTTAAATTTATAAAACAAAAAGGTAAATAACAAATTGGCATAATACATAACAGACACTGGATTAATATATTTATATATAAAAATAATCTTGCCAATAAATGAGGAATCATAAAGCTGTAATAGCAAAATAAGTAAAAGACATGAATATTCCATTTAAGAAATAATAAATGGAAATAGCCAATGAAAATACAGAAACTATATTCTTAACAATCCTCATCAAATAAATACAAATGAAAACATCAGTAAGACCAATGATGGCAAAATAGTGAGTCACTTTCATCAGTTGATACATTAACAAATTTCCATGTATAGGGGCACCAATATTATGCACCAATTCCTATGCCCACAAAAATTGTGTGTATGCCTGTAAATACATTTAATTTTTGTCCATAATGAAGTACAAACCAATAAGTTACAAATGACACTATAGATTGCAATAGCACTTTGTGAATTAAACCAAAAATTTATATATATATTGGCTAAAAAGATTGCAAAAAGCTAATAATGTTTCTTTTTGAATGATAAGGTCATGGGTATTTTTAATATATTTTACTTATTTATCTCACTTGATTACAATATTTTATTTTAGTTTTTTAAATGTTTATTTTTGAGAGAGAGAGAGAGAGAGATCATGAACGAGCAGGGGAGGGGCAGAGAGAGAGACACACACACAGAATCTGAAGCAGGCTCCAGGCTCTGAGCTGTCATCACAGAGCTCACCTAGGGGCTCGAACCCATGACTTGTGAGGTCATGACCTGAGCCAAAGTCGGATGCTTAACTGACTGAGCCAACCATGTTACAATATTTTAAATTGGAATAACTTTTGGACTATGAAAAGTTACCCTTTTAATTAGAAGATTTAAAGAAAAAAATGCTGGCAGTCCTGCTGACAAACGCCTCTGGAATGCAACCCACCCATCTCCTATCTTAGTGGTTTCACCTGCTGTCTCTTGCTTCTCTCTTCCTTGACTCACCGGGCCCTCTATAAGGCCTTTGATGCTCTCTGCACGTGCTTCTGTATTTGCAAAGTGCAGTTTCAATATAACAATTACAATGACAAATCCCAGCTATCCCTGCTCTCCTTTTGTCCTCCACTGTGATCCAGTAAAATTGACTTTGTCTCTTCGCCAATCAGTGAAGCATCAAACTAAACAAAGAGAAGAAAATATAAAACAACACCAACGAGAAAAAAAAATATATATATATATATTGAATGTGCTCTTCTGATTCTACAGAGAGATACTGTGCTCTGATTCTGAGAATAGAATTTGCATTAACAGGTAAATGTTATCTGCTTACATTTGGATTCCATGAAAATATTTTCTTTCATAAATCAGTTTCATTAAACTGGAAATAAACTGCCTCAGGACATTCAGATTCAATACATACTAGAATATAAATACAGTAAGTACCTACTGGGCATTTAGGTTTGTAGTCTTATATTTATTCCTTACAAGCACCCAGTAGGTTAACCACTGTCTGCACGTCCTAGCCTGTCTGCACAGGCTGACACTCAACATCGTGAAGGCATCATTTAGGATCGCTGAGTAAGTGGCATAATCAGAATTTTATGGGGTCCTAAGGCCCAGCTTCTTTATCCTGCTCCACAGATGATTTTAAAACACAGTTAATACCATAAAACATTAAAAAAAATTTTTTAAAGGGGTGCCTGGCTGGCTCAGTCGGTTGAGCGTCTGACTTCGGCTCAGGTCATGATCTCACGGTTCGTGGGTTTGAGCCCCGCGTCGGGCTCTGTGCTGACAGCTCAGAGCCTGGAACCTGTTTTGGATTCTGTGTCTCCCTCTTTCTCTGACCCTCCCGTACTCACGATCTCTCTCTCTCTCTCTCAGAAATAAATAAAACATTTAAAAAATTAAAAAAAATAAAACACAGTTAATACTAACATGGTAAATGTAAGCTTATAAGGTAGAGAAGAGCAATGGGACCCCACACAGAATAAATATAAGAAAAAACAAAACAAGTTCAGGACTTTTATAGCAAGAGCGATCAGGGTGGGAGTGACAGTGGGGAAGAATTCACAGAAGCCGAATTCAGGAGCTGAGCCCCTCAGTCCCTCCTGGTACCAGGCCTGCTCAGGCTGACATAAAATCATGTTACCAACTGGGTGGCTTGAACAATGAAAATATCTTTTCTCGCAATTCTGGTTTCTTCTGAGACCTCTCTCTTTGGCTTATAAATGTCCATTTTTTTCACTATGTCTTCCCATGGTTTTCTTTCCATATATGCCTGTGTTCAAATGCTCTCTTCTTATAAGACACCAATCATATTAAGTTAGAGTCCAACCTAATGTCTGCATTTTTATTTAATCATCTCCCATAGAGTCCCATTCTGAGGTTGTAGATGTTGAGTTGAGACTACAGCATATGGATTTGGGGGAACACAATTCAGCCAATAACAGTACGTAGAAAAGTGCTGACTACTTCTAATATTTCTCTTTTCTAAAGGAATTTTTAAGACTTCATTCTCAGTGCCTGATAGTCAATGAGTCAATCTCTCCTCCAAACAAACATTTAATTATGTGCTGCCTTTTGTATACATCATTTCACTCTGTATCAGTATTATTTGTTTTCAGTCTTTCTCATCAGGATTTCAATTCCTTGAGGATATAGTCACTGTGTTATCTTTATTACCTAAAAGAGTACAAGTACACACAAGAGTATGTAATGAAGAGTTGTGGGCCGGCACAGTAAATAATAAATGAATTCATAGAACAACAGATGAAAGTATGTTAAAAGAGTCCCAAAGAGACTGTGAACTCCTCTCCAAATACATGTCTTCCCACGTGGAGGCAAGACTTGGAAAGCTGAGTGGGCATCAAAATAAAGGACTAGCTTTAGTAGAAACTGAAAATTCAAGGGATGGGCCCATGTGCTATGCACAACTCAAAGACAATGAGCTTGTTTATTTTATTTAAAAAAATACTCAGGATTTGCTTTGGAAAATGACATGGGAAGTGTTGGTTTTTTTTGATAGATGAATGAGACAATGAAATATTTAACAAATGAAGCAGAAGAAGAAACAGAGAAAGAGAAAAGGAACAATCTGAGAGGTAGGAACATTTTCGAGAAGATAGCACCAAATTGCATCTGCCTCCAATGACCTGCATAAGACATCTTTATAGTTACTAAGTTCTCTCAATAATTATGATATAAACCAAAGTCTGAGAGGCCCTGGCAAACCTCTATCTCTTTTGCAAAAGTTTACAAGGCAGATTGCTTAATCATATGAAAGCTTGCCTTCCTCATCCACTTGATTTTGCTCATGGAGACCTGCTCTAGCCTCCAGATTTCTGCAATGAGCACCTTGGAGGAGTCCCATGGCAACCTCCCTGGAGACAGAGTGAGGATTATTAATAAACCTTTGGAAATAACGGCTCTCAGACACTGTAACTCACATTAATGTGCAATATCCCGACCGCTCACTCTGCTGATGGGAATGCAATGTACTCACTCTGGTTTATTATAAAGGCATTAAAATGTGCTCTGTTGGTTAATCATGATGACACTTTCATCTGTTTGAGGGGTTTTGAGTTGTTTTTTGTGGGATTTAATCATACATTTTTTGGACTTTACCTTCTTGAAATGAGTCTGAGACATTTGGGACTGGATCCAAGCAACACATATCTTCAATGTATTTTTTTGGTGGGGGGGGGCAAATTAGAGCCTCAATAAAAACATCTTTCAGAATAAAGAGACTTCGTTTAATCATTGTGCACCTACTATGTGCTAGATAATGGGGCAATGTGTAGACTATGTCGGTGTAAACTTTCACCTGAGCCTCAAAACAACATTACAAAGGAAAGGCAAATTTTGACCTATCAGTTAAACAGATGAGAAAATGGAGCTTCAGAAAGGTTGATCGATCAGCTCAAATACATTAAAACAGCTTCTATTGTCTTTCAACCTCACTGTCTTGACTAAAGGCAGCATACTAGGTGACTAGGACCATTGTTCCATGAATACTTGGGCTTTTTTCTCTGCTTTAATGTATTAATGATTATATAATTATTATTAAATAAATAATAATTGTGAAGTCATAGGCCAGAGAAAAATTCAGTTGTGGGACTTAATTCCTTGGCCATTTTCATTGAACTATAAAGATATTTGGAAACACATAACACCCTATATGTTCTCTACTTTGTCATTTTTATCTCCTCTCCCCCCACCCCACCATGCTCCCAATCACCATATAAATTTAGAAGCCGGTCAGATTTCAAAGCACTTTTACATTTCCCTTGATCCTCAGGGCTTCCTGAGATTGCCAATGTGGATCAAACTCTTACCATACTCTCTAGTTGAAGACACTGAGACTCCATGAATATTAAGTGATTATTTATGAACACAGGCAGACAGATTCAGTTTAGTGATGATAGCTCCCTTTTAGATTTAATATTCAGAAAATATTATTTGAATGCTGATATCTGACAGGTGATGCTCTGATCCAGGGGTCGGCAAATGTTTTCTGTAAAGGAACGGGTAGTAAATATGTGGTCTGTGTTCCTATCTTCCAGTACTGCCGTGTAAAAGCCGCCATATGCGATCCATGAACGAATGAGCATGGCTTTGCAAATAACAAACAAACCAATAAGCAAAAACCAAAACAAAAGCTTTATTCATGGACACTGAAGTTTGAAATTTGTATCATTTTCACGTGCCACTAAACATTTTTCTTTTGAATTAGTATTTCAACCACTTAAAATATAAAAACAACGTTTAGTTCACAGGTCACACAAAAATATGTGGTGGGTCAGATTTGGCTCAGAAGCTACATTTTGCTGATTCCTGCTCTCAACTCTAGAGATTGATTGATTGATTGATTTTTAATGTTTTTATTTATTTCTAGGAGAGAGAGAGACAGCGTGAACAGGGGAGGGTCAGAGAGAGAGGGAGACACAGACTGTGAAACAGGCTCCAGGCTCTGAGCTGGCAGTCAGCGCAGAGCCCGACGCGGGGCTCGAACCCATGAACCGTGAGATCATGACCTAAGCGAAAGTCGGACGCTTAACCGACTAAGCCACCCAGGCGCCCCTCAACTCTAGAGATTTAACACAAAATAGATCAGAACAAAAACTCCTTGTCCTTTTGGAGATTACATTCTACTGGGAGGAAGGCAGCTAGGGAAGAAATAGGTCAAACAGAGAAGGCTCAGCACCATGAATGATGGGCAGGCAGATTCATCTGTGAACATATTTGTAGGTGCCATTGACTGAGGGTGTGCTCACTTCAAGCAGAAGGGTGAGGTTAAAAGGCTGGTAGTGCAGTGACATGACTGAAGGATTTAAGGATGAGGCTAGCTGAAATGCAACCTCAAGTTTGCTCCATTCCTGTGCTTTGTTTGTGCTTTGCTTTACTTTAACAACCTTCTGTTACTATGAATTTCTGTAAAGTCTACTCAACACAATGGGCTGCTAGGAGGAGCATTTTGTGGAATTGAAGGCAAAGGGACTGTGTTCCATGTTTAAGTCAAAACACTGCAGCCTAGAAATCAGAGGAGCCAGCTGACGCCAGTTTCATGAGAGAATTGAGTAGAAGATGAAAATGAGTGTCTGATGAATCCAGGAATAGTTCCTCCCATTAATCTCCCCCAAGGAGATAGTCCCTGTAAGATGTCAGAAGGGCAAAGGCAAGTCCCATGAATGCGACAAAAAGTGAACTTCCTATGACTCTTAAATGGTAGAACACTGCTGCTGATCACAAATTTGTAAATTCTTGTTTGATTTTTTAAAAATCCAGGGAAGTGTCCGGGACAGATGTCTCCTCTGTACATTATAGATAAACTTTCACTGTTACTCAAATAGGATGCTGATGATTATACGAGATAATATGCATTATATAATAATATACTATAAATATTCTTATATTCTGTTTGGAATATAAGCCCCATGAGACACAATATTTTTGTTTTGTTCGTTGTCTGTTTTGTTCATTACTGGATTTCTAGTTTCCAAAACAGTGCCTGACACATAGAAAACACCTGATAAGCATTCATGAATAAGCAAATGAATAAATGAACAAAAGAAGCATTAATAGAATAAGTGGGGACTGAGAGAGAAAACCTCCTTCACTATTCATTTTTGAGTTGAAATGAGGGCAATGTTCAGGCCTGTGAAGGGTTTCATAAATGATAAGACCTGAATGTACACTCTCTGTGGGGCTCCTTCTGTGCCCAAGAAGGAGATCAGCTTTTGATTTTCTAAAGAGATGATACTCTCTAAAGGAGCTCTGTCTCTTCCTTTGCACACATACCAACAGAATGAGTCCCATTGTTGAGGTACAGCCTTAGAATCTGCAGCTATTGACTCTCTAGGAAGTCCCTGGTAAAAGTATAGTATCTCACAAAATTGTTGGAAATCTCAGGACTGGGCTATTATTTCTGTATCCCCTTCTCACCAAACCAATTGATTTCTCTTTCATGCATCATGGTGATCCTTCAGGTTGTGGGAAGTACAAGGAAATAAATCAAGCACTATTCTATTTCACTTCTTTGTTCACCTAGATAAAGACAGGGAGTAGCTTGGGTTCTTTCTCAAAGTTTGTATTTTTCTCTTATCCTGCTATAGGCTCACTGACAGCAGGATCCACATGATTTCTTCTGTATCTTAGGATTTCCTGAAAAGCCTGTCACCGGTCCACCATCAATAAACAAGTATTGATTGGAATTTAATTAGTGCCTTTCTCTTATACGCTAAACTATACCATTGGCTTGATCGTGAAACTGTAAATACTATATGCCCATTTTGAAGAATCTTCTGATTTGAAACTCTTAATTGACACCACCATCAATATCTGGTATCAATATTAAGTCTTCAAATCTTTATAGAACTCATCATTAAACACACTGCCAATTTTTTTCTAACAGAGCTGAAATACATGTGTGGATATAATTTTCTGTATTCAACAAATAATTAGTAATAGCATCTGTGTGACAGATGCTGGACTAGAGTCTGGGTCTAGTGGTGAAGATTTGGTCTCTGTCCTTGAAGATCTTCTAGCCCAGGGATGCAGACAGAAAGTATGAAAGGGGTCATGAAAATAAGTACCTTAGTACAGATTTTGATAAGTGTAGTAAAGAAAGAAAAACAGGCATCTCTATATAATATAGAGAGTATAATATGCAGAAAGTGAGCAATGGCCAGAGAGGAATTTCTCTCTGGAAGTCTGTTAAGCTAAGCCTGGAGAGATCAGTAAGAATTGCCCAGTGACTTATTTCACTGCATCGTGGGGTCAAGTCAGAGAAAGCATCCATGCTGAAAACTGAAATGTATGAATTCAGTTCTGCCTCTTTGTTGACTTAAATGCATCCTTAGCACTCGCCTTATTGCTGAAATAAAACTCATTCTTACTCTACCTGTGCCTTGATTTGCTCATCCTGTGAAATGGGAGTAATTATAGTAAGTAATTTTTTCATTTTTAATGAGAATTGTAAAAGTTAGCATATGCTAAGCACTTAGAACTCTACCAAGATTATTTTAGGTGCCCAATAAATGTTAGACATTGTTGCTACTGTTATACTGTTATTTTTATTAGGAAAGGTAAATCTTCTGCTATATTTATTTTCTACATTGATTAAGTTTGCACTGAGAATGAGGACATATCTTTTTCAGACGGATGAGAAAAAAAAATCAATGAATTAACTTATGCTTATGATTTTCAGTTGGACCATTATCTACTTTTTTGGGGGGGAGAGGCTCTAAATTCTCTTCATTTTATTTTTAAAGTTTTTATTTAAATTCCAGTTAATTAACATACAATGCATTACCAGTTTCAGGTGTGTAACACTATGATTCAATACTTCCATACAACACACAGTGCTCATCATAACAAGTGCCCTCCTCAACCCCCATCACCTATTTTACCCCATCTTCCCACCCACTCCCCCTCTGATAGCCACAAGTTTGTTCTCTGTAGTTAGGAGTCTGTTCCTTCGTTTCTCTCTCTCTTCCCCCTTTGCTCCTCTGTTTTGTTTCTTAAATTCCACATAGGAGGAATTGTCTTTCTAAGCTATTGTCTTTCTCTGACTTATTTCACCTCACATAATACTCTCTAACTCCATCCATCTTGTTGCAAATGGGCCATTTCTTTTCTGATGGTGCTGACTTCTCTATCCCATGCCAAGAGTAGAAGCAAGGGTTAGGGAGGTGTGAAGACAGGGCTTGCTTAGTCATTTCCACAGAATCAGAGTGCTTCAAGATGAATAACAACAGAATTGTGTCCAAGGAATTATGGTATATTGAGCCGAACACTGTGTCCTCAGTTGGTCGCAATGTCACACGCATGGTGGGAGAGGATCTAGAGTCATGATATGCAGCCACATGGAAACCAGAGATGTGTTAACAGAACACAGATTAAAAAGCAAAATAGCTCTGAAGTGACCCCCAGAATGAGCCACGTTCAGCCATTTGCTGTGTACCCACTTATATGATCTTGGGGCATAAATTAGCTAGACAAAGTGCAAGGAAATGTTGGAGAAAACATCTCAGAGGTATGCTATAGCACAAACCAAAACCCTGAAGGGCACAAAACATGGCAACTTCAGAGAACCAAAAATAGCATGGAATGCCTGGAGTATGTGGTGCAAAGAAAAGGAATAGACAGATGAGGGTTCAGGGGCAGCCTGGGGTTAGATTACGAGGGTCCTTGGATGTTGCGCTAAGGATCCTATTAGATCAAACACTATGAGAACACCATGTGCAGAACGCTACTGGCAGCTCTGTCTCAAAGTGACCAGTAGCTCCTCATTTGAATGGACAGGAAGTGTAAAGACAGCACAAGTATATTTTTGCTTGTCTCCTGGGAGATAGCAATAGGGGCAACTAACAGAAATACTGCCATCGCTGAAAAATCACAATGTGAACACACACACACACACACACACACGCATGCACACACACATGGTCACAACAGGCTGATAAAGCATAAAATGATATCTCTAACAATGGCCAAGAAACACAGGGAATTAGTTAATTAGAACACATTCCACTGGATGCTCAGGGTTTTGGGTTTCTCATTTGCATCTTTCAAAGGTATAATTATGTCAGATAATTCACCCTGCGCTGGGGTTTTTACATAAACACTTGTGGTATAGTTCAGAGTTATCTCCACTGCATGGAGCAGCTGTCTGGAGAAAAATATACACTATTAAAAGCAGTTTGAATTAGATGTGGTCTACTTGCTTAAAATATACAATGCCTAGTCACTTATCAAGCAGAGGAGTGAGTTACTATTTATTTATTATGCAAAATGCATGCCTGGATAAGGTATACAAATTAAGTGGCCTGGAGAAGAGCGTGTTACCAATTCTACAAGAAACTTAATAGCAACTCCCTTTAAATCTACACTGCAATTTCAGATCCAGCCTTTATTCATAGGCCCACCAACAAGAAACCCATATTGAAGGCCTGGACCAGGAAATGAAGCAATTGGAATGTCTTTCCCGTTTTCGCAACGCTCTTTTAATTTCTCTTTGTGATCACAGACACGATTGCCCCGCTTTCACTGAGCAGTCTTTAGAATGGAAAATAGAGGATATTTTTAAACCTGTTCAGTTAAGGTTCAACCAGGGAAACAGAAGCAGTATATGTATTATGGAACACGGACTTTACATCAGGAATTAGATCTCCACAGTTACAGAAGTTGGGGAGGTGAAGTTCTGAAAAGGATCGGAGAAGAGTCGCAAGCAGTCCTGAAATGGGAGCATGGGCCACCGGTCCGGGAAGGTGGGGGCGCCTACAGCCGGTGGAGCGTAGCCATAAAGGGCAGGGAGATGGTGGCTGTTGTTTGGGGCTCCTACCTCCAGGAATCCTAGCTGAGCATCAGATACTCAGCCCGGCGCTGGTATTGACCAGCAGGCCGGAAGTGAGGAAGGATTCCCGGATGTGTGGCAGGGAAATGCAAGGATATTTGCCACTTGCTTTTTCTAAACAACCATAGCCTTCAGCTACTTTAGTACTTATTTTTAGAGCAGTTTTAAGTTTGCTGAAAACACAGTGCCCATACATGCCTCCTTCCTCACAGTAACCGCCTGTAGCATTAATATTTTGCTCAGTCTGGTACATTTACTGTAATTGGTGAACCAGTGTTGAGAGTTAGTAACCAATGTTCGTGTTTACATCAGGGCTCACGCCTTGTGCTATATAGTTTTATGGATTTTGACAGATGCATAATGAAATGTATCCACCGTTATACTATAATACGGAGTAGTTTCACCAACCTGCACATCCCTTGTGCTCTACCCATTTCTCTCTCCTTCCGTCTCCCCTCCCCCACCCTCTTCCCCTGCAACTACTGATCTTTTCACTGTCTCTATAGCTGTGCTTTTTCCAGAATCATACAGGTTTTTCAAGCCAGATTCTCTCACTTAGCCGTACGCATGATAGTTTCCTCCATGCCTTTCTGTGGCTTAACAGCTCATTTCCCTTTGTTGCTGGATAATATTGCGCTGTATGGATATGCCACACTTGGTCCATTCGACTAGGAAAAGCGTTTTGGTTGCTTCCAAGTTTTGGAAATCGCGAATACAACCTTCTGATTTCCACCCAAATACCACCCATTTTTTTCTTGTGGCCAATACTAATGCTGATCTGCCCAGGAAAGGGAATTCTGGGAAAGTTAGTGACACAGTACAAACCCACCACAATCCATTTGGGACAACCTGTCGTATATATACATCTCTGTTAACCCGGTTTAACCCCCAAGTAACATTACTAGTAAAATCCTGTTTCATCCTGGTAAGCTGTAACTATCCCACCTGTAAATAAAAACATGCTGGGACACCTGGGTGCCTCAGTCTGTTAAGCATCTGACTTTGGCTCAGGTCACGATCCTGAGGTCTGTGAGTTTGAGCCCTGCATTGGGCTCCATGTTGACAGCTCAGAGCCTGGAACCTGCTTCAGATTTTGTGTTTTCCTCTCTCTGCTCCTCCTGCATTAGCTCTCTCTCCCTTTCTCTCAANACCAAACCCCCCCCCCCCCGAAAGAGAATGTCAATTCTGATATGCCACTTTATTCATCTCTGGATAATATTCTTTCCTTTTTGAACTGTGCCACAATACCCATTAGATCTCCTTGACTATAAATACTGAGATACAATTACTACATCTACGATTAGCAGATGGAAAGGGGGAAATGTGTCAACATATCACAAATGTGTCTATGTTAATATTAAGAAGAAATACTCGTAATTATCATAGTGTTCATTTATGCAACTGGACACGTGTCTGTACCTGGTAGTTATAACTTCCTTCTGTCTCTCTTATTCCATATTTCCTTTGCCCCTGGAAAACATCATAACAGTTCATGATTCCTTAACTAGAGTTCCAAATCTCATTCCTGAAGAGGCTGGGTTATTACAAGTTCTATGTGTACTGAATTCTTTAGAGTCCCATTAACTTTTATTCATAGGGCATGGAAATATTAAGGGACATCCTGGGAAATTTCTGACATTCCAGACATAATCTTCCTTATCCTTATTTTGTATAGCAACCCGACTCCTCCTTGATGGTCAAGATCAATCACTCCAGACAGGGTAATAATTCCATTTCTTGCCTGTTGGGCTCACTGACCTGAGCAGCACACAGTGATCAAATGACCCCCTCATGTTCCAGAGTAATAGACTATTGCTGTGTTCTCTGATGAGGACCTTCCTTAACCAGATATTGAGGTTCTGATTGAAATGTCTGAACTAAACATTTTCTTATCTCAAGTTCTTTGGCATACCAAGAAGCAACCCACAATTCCATATTTTGACTCACTCTGCCCAAAGTGTTCCAGTATAGCAGATCCTTGGTGAACCAAAAGTTTGCTTTCTATGCAGAATTACAATTTAAGAGGGGATAATTGATATAACAGTATTGTCACAGTTGGCTATAAACTGTCAATGTCCCTTTTAAAACGGGTAGAATGAACATCAGGCTCTTTAAATATAATAGTATCAGAGAATCAATTTTAGGTTCTCACCTTTAAATTTATGTTTTCCTGGAAACACTTTGAGGACTAATAATTGAATCAATAGAGTTCCCTCAGAGAAGTGAAGTAGCCGAATATTATTGTACAAGTAATTTTACATGAAAATTAAACATTACACAATTGTGAGAGAAGCTGAGGAAATCAAAGTGAGAAAAGAAGAAGAAAAAATATTCCGCAAGAGCCCAGGCATAGGTGAACAAATTGAAAACTGAAGAAAGCTAGACACGTTCACTTTTTGAAATGGAAATGCAGGTGGGTTTAAGGCAGAAACCTATATTGCTACTGCTCCTCTAAGTTCAGAAAGACACAAATGGCCATTCCTTCTTGGGGTGCATTATGGCATCCTCTGTCCCTGAGCCCCACGATGTTAGTGCTGCCTGCCTCTTGAGAACAGACTCTCTCAAGAGATTCTGAAACCCTTCCTTGAATAACTCCAGACCTAAAATACTTCTTTAACAGTTGGCTTTTCTGAGTCTAGTCCCAGTGGGAAAGGAAAGGCCAAAAGTAAACAAAGTGTCTGTGAAAATATCGTGAGCCTTAAAATATGTCTGTTTGGAGATAACTTTTCCTAGTGTGTTTGGCAACACAAGGCACTTCTCAGGCCATATCAGTAAAATGACTCTAAACCATGAGCAAAGACTACTGGCCACACCCCTCCCCTTTTGTTTCCTAGCAGAAATGACCCCTTAGAGTCTAAAGTTGACAATAGTCTTTTTTTTTTTTTTTTAATATTCAGGGTTGGTTTTATTCAATCAAGATGCAAATAATGTGCATATGCTTGTTAGATCTCATTGATATATTTGTAGATCCTGCTACCCATCTCTTTGACTTTAATTTTTGTAGTTTATTTGATGAAGAAATTGATTATTTTTCTGGTAGACTTTTCCAATACGTGGGTTGGACGGATTGTATTTCTGTTGTGGAGTTGACCATTTTCCAGGGTGCTTCGTATTATCTGCAAATTGATAGCTGGATCTAGAGCTTGGTCAGTTTTGATCCTTTTTGGCAAGACTCCTTCATCCAAGAGGAGGCACTCCATGTCTGATTGTCTCTTTCATGGTGATGTCCATCATCATTGATGATTGTTGGCTAGATCCATTCTTCCATTAAAACTTGCAAAATAGCTCTATCCTGATTTCATTATTCCCTCTTCATTTTGGGAGTACTCACTACTGGTCAGTGAGACACCATGGATATCCCTTGGTGGACAGAAGCAGGGTGGGCTTCCAGGCAAGCGAGTGCTTCTTAGTTAAGAAAGAAGTGCTGAGGAGAGTGTGCTTACATCTTTCTGGTATAGACATTGTTGTATGAAGACCTAATTCTTGGAGTTGTCACAGCTATCTTACAATCATGATTCCTAATCTGTTAAGACATTGCTGATAGATTAAGGAAGAAGTTGTTTTTAAAAAATCAGAAAAGGGGGCACCTGGGTGGCTTAGTCGGTTAAGCGTCCGACTTTTGCTTAGGTCATGATCTCGTGGTTCGTGGGTTCGAGCCCCACGTCAGGCTCTGTGCTGACTGCCAGCTTGGAGCCTGGAGCCTGTTTCGGAGTCTGTGACTCCCTCTCTCTCTGACCCTCCCCTGCTCACGCTATCTCTCTCTCTCCTAGAAATAAATAAAACATTAAAAAACTTTTTAAAAATAAATAAAAACTAAAAATCAGAAAAGATGGCATTTTATGACATGCTTGAGGTGTGAACTGAACCTCTAAACTTACTGTCATCTCATAAAATAAAATAATCCATATTACTTTAAGCCACATTTATTCAGTTATTATCTTACTGTGGCCAGAAGCATGCTAAATAATACAGTCTCAGATGTGCATTGGTTAAATTCTTACACTGTCCATGTGCACTGGTGTATAACGTCCATCCTTTACCTACTTATATGGTGATCTACATGCCAATATACTCTATTATGGACATGAGTTACATTAAATAGAGACACTAATCTTAACTGAGTCCATTTAATCAGATCCAGCTCTCACTGTAAATATCTTTGACACTTTGGTCTATGCAATTGTAAGTGCAGCATCTTACGGGATTCTTTATTTAGAGCTGCAAGGTATCAGCAAATGTGATCCTCTCATTATATAGAGGAGGACCAAAGGAATAAAATTGTTGCATGTGCAAGTATGGAATCAATATGATTACAATATGTTCACCCAATGCTCCACACGGCAGTAAGAAATATCCTAACATCGTATTATTGACATTCACTTTGTACTTCCTCTTAGACTGATTCTGTGTCAGGATGCCTATTTGTATTGAATCTGGTTCCACTTGTACCTATGCACTGTCTTGTGATGCTTCCCATTCATTTATCTATGGCTCATGTATTAACCATCCCCTCACCCAGCAGAGGTTCTCAGAATCCTTTCTGTGTTTGAGATCTCAGAGTTATCTAGGAAAGGAACACAGATTTCTTTCAACTAAAAATAAAGAATCTGAACTCATAGGAATTGGTGAATTCTTTGGGTGCACAGACTGCTTTCTGCCAACTTATGGTAAGAAAAGAAGAATTTTAAGCTTCTTTCCTTCCCAGGCCTGTCTCTGTCCAATTCCTGTTAGGTCACCCTCAGGGGAGAAGACATTTTTTAAATAAATTTTTAAAGGTTATTTATTTATACTGAAAGAGAGGAAGATGGAGACAGAAAGAGAGGAAGAGAGAGAATCCCAAGCAGGCTCCTCACTGTCAGCGTCTGACACTGGGTTCAGTCCCATGAACTGTGTGATTATGACTTTAGCCAAAATCAAAAGCTGGAGTCTTAATTGACCAAATCACCCAGACACCCCAGGAGAAGGTATTACTAATTGGGTCAAAATCTGAAACACTCATTGGATTGCATGTAGTACTAGGCAGGACTCCTGGGTCTTAAAGTGCAAGACCGGAAACTCTGTCTCTACCATTCTTCATGGCCTTCCTCACTCAGGACAGCCAGGGAGCTAGCTGGTCTCCCTAAAGCTTAGTCATTTCACATTCATTCCTTCTTTCACTTCTTTCCTTCATCTGATGGTCAACGAGATGGCAACATCCACAAGTCTTAGACTGATAGGAGAAATAGAAGCCCCAAACCTACTATGTTGTCAAAAACTTACAATATATCATCCAAGATAGATTTTACGAGAACTCTGCATCGTGAAGTAAGCATTTGTGGAGAGATAGCGTGGCCCTTTTCTCTCTAGGTTTTGCATGTTTACCTTCTACTGGAATGCCATGGATGGGAAGCTGATATTTTGACGTTCCTTGCTCTGCGTATAATTATACCACAATTACAATAAAACCCATTGTGATTTATACCATATTCTTTCAAAACATGGAGGCAGAGGCAGAGAATGTGAAACTCTGATAGTTGGTTTTCCCATTTGAGCAAGTAGAAGCAGAGGTGTTTGCAAGTGTGCGTCAGAGATTTCTCTCTTCCCTTACCCTCCACAGAGGTCCATGAAAGCTCCCTTTCCAACAGGCAGAATGCCATTAGGGTAGCTTCTAACTATCCCCAAAATTCCTTTGGGGATGGAAGATTTTCTATAATTAGGTCTTCCTTGCCTGAGTACTCTGATTTAATTTTTTTAAATGAACTTCACTTTTTTAGTGTAGTTTACGGAAAATTATGAAGATAATACAGAGACTCCTCATATACCCCATACTCAATTTTCCCCTATTTATAGTACATTTAGTTCAACTACTAATATTGTCACATTTACTAATACAGTTATATTATTAGTATGTAATGCCTATACTTTATTCAGATTTCCTTAGTTTTTGCCTAATGTTCTTGTTCTGTTTCGGGATCTTATCTGAGATGCCACATTACATTTAGCTGCTGTGTTTCCTTAAGCTCCCTGAATTATAACCATTTCTCAGACTTTTCCTTGCTTTAGCTAACCTTGGCAGTTTTAAGGAATACCGATTGGGTATTTTGCAGAATGCTTTTCTACTGGGACATGTCTGATGTTTTCCTCATGATTAAACTGGAATTAAGAGTCTTGAGAAGGAAGAGTACAGAGGGGAAGTGCTATTCCCATTAAATCATATCAAAAGTACATACTACCACTCCTGACATGAGCCTGATCGCCCGTCCGAGGGGACATTTTTATAGGCTTCTCTACTTCAGAGTTGCTCCTTAGGTGAAGCACACATGTAAGGCAAGTGAGGGTAGTTAGGCTCCACTTCCCTGAGAGGGTAGTGTCGACATAAATTATCTGCAATTCTGGATAAAAGATTTTAATTGACTGATTGATTTAGTCATATGTCTATACCAGTGTGGCCTCTTGGATGTTTATTTTATACTTTGGCCTTTAATATAAAACTACTTCATTTAGTTTGATCCCCAAGTTGTTCTAGATTTGGCCATTGGAAGCTCTTTATTTGTTCCCTATGGTCCCTTGACATACAACCCCATTATGGGTTTTTTATTTGTTTGTTTTTGCTCTGTGCATTTTGTTTTAGCACTTCTTACTTTCGGGCCATAAGAGATACATCAGGCTTCTAGTGGGTTATGTTCTGCCCTGGTCCTAGAATCTAAATATTAAAATTAAATGCAAGACACAAAAAGGAAGAGAAAATGATGAAATTAAAATAAATATTTAAATTTAAAGGATTCTATTTTTCTCCTCTATCCTCCTCATTTAGAGTTTGAGTTGTTAGATTTACAAATAAAAACAGTCTGCCCAGCTACACTTGAATCTCAAACAGACAAGTTTTAGAATAAGTATGTCGCATGCAGAGTTTGGTTCTTACTCATACTAAATTAATTAATTGTTTATCTAGAATTGAAATTTGGATGTCTGTCTTATATTGTATTTGACAACACTGCAGATTCTACTGCAAAAGGAAAAAATAAGTGGTAGATTTTAGTACTGCCACCAGAATAGTGAAGTTTACCAAGGCCCGAAGACTTGAGTTCTGAGTCATGTTGGGGTTAGAGGGAAAGGCATGTGATATGAATGCTTTTGCTGATAGGCAGTGCAGGGCTGTGGTCAGGGGTGCAAACTCTGCTCCAGACCCCACCACAGCTTAACTGCCCGCTAATTTCACAAACTTAGAAGGCTGAACAGCAGCAGTTCAAGAGCATGAATGCCTTCTTTCCTTGCAAGCATCCAGGACAGCCCCAATACACACACCTTGCACTGACATTGGATCCAGAGGACCTGGGTTGGGGGCCAATTTGGATCTAGGAAAAGCTAAACTTAAGGAAAGGTTCCCTTTTACTTACTCCCTTTATTCTGACCATCATCCTTTGCCGAGATAACATTGCTGTCTTCCCTTTGGCCTTTGCCAGATAAGGGTAACTTGTGTTGGATTGTGTGTTTTTTTCTTTGGAAATGCTTTTGTTGCCAGGTTGCTTTTGGTTGAAAACAGTGGGTGGTGGTGGTGGTGGTGGTGTATGTGTGTGTTTGTGTTAATCTGTGCATTTGTGGTTTGATATATTTATAGATATATGCCTATGTGTCAGTCTTTATTTGAGGGTTTCTGGACCCAGACACAACATGGGGGTTCCTTTGCCAACAAGGAACAATTCTCTGCAACAGGAATGGAATGTCCTACAATTCAACTCCATTCTGGCACCATTGACCTGGACAACACCAGACCCCGCTGGTTCAGGGCTCCGTACCACAAGACTTCACATGCCAGTTGTAAATCCAGGTTGTTACCTGTACTCTTGACTATAAATTAGAGATTCCCATGACTCACCTCACCTCCCTTAGGTTCATTGAATTTGCTAGAGTGGCTATAGAACTCAAGAGAAATATTTTACTTACGACATTACCAGTTTATTATAAAAGGATATAACTTGGGAACAACCAGACAGAAGAAATGTGTAGGACCAGGTACGGGGCAAGGGCACAGACTTCCCTGCCTTCTCCAGGCGCACCACCATCTACACGTCTCCGTGGGCTCAACAAAGCCTTCCAAACTCCATCCTTTTGAGTTTCTGTGGAGGCTTCATTACACAGACATCATGGATTAAATCGTTGGTCATACTCACCTGATTCAAGCTCCAGCTCCTCTCCCCTCCCCTGGAAGTCAGGATGCGGGTGCGGGACTGAAAGTTCCGACACTTTAATCACAAGATGTGTTGCCCTGGCAACCAGCTCCCACTCAAGAGTGTGGTCCAACAATCACCTTATTAACATAATAAGAGACACCTTTGTTGCTCTCATCATTTAAAAATTCTCAAGGGTTTTAGGAGCTCTGTGCCAAAAATGGGGATGAAGAGTAAATACATATTTCTCATTATAAATCACAATATCACAGTGATGGGTGAGAGGGACTGTGTGTCTCTGAGAAGGAGTATTTGTGGCATTTAAGTGTGTGTGACAGCGGGAGCCGGTGTCTGTGTATGCGTGTGTGACTATATGATGCTGAGCAGTGATATGAGGATGTGGGTGGTGGTAGAGACGGCTGCGCAGCAAGCGGTGGGATAACATCATCTTCCTATCTGACCTTTTGAAATTATTAGAAAATTGGCTAACAGGTCATAAATGATTTTCCTTGGGTTCTGACTAATTAGGATTTTGTTGCAAAAATATGAAGCACGCTCCCTCTCTCCTTCCTGAGAGGGACTTCAGTGCCTCTCTTTCACTTTTACCACCCACCCAACAAGCTCAACAGTACATGTGATAAAACCAAGCAAACTAAGGCACTGTTGACAGAATCTCTACTTGATCTGAGAGAAAAGATGTGGTTCTGCCCGGATCCTTGTCCAGAAAATCCATTCATTCTTTCTGAAGTTTTGCGACTGAAGCAAGAGACCCCAGAAGGAAAAGTTGGTATTAAATTGGGGAGCGATTCGGACAGGATTCACAATGTACCGAGAAGTTTCAAGCAACCTGGCAGCCAGCTCCACCCACATCTGTACCCGAACACGGATGCTCACGTAAATGCACACCTTTTATCACCCTTTCTCTTTTGTTTCCTGCTCCTTTGAAACCTTCCCAACTTCGAGGAGGAGAAGAGATATGGCTTGTTCTGAAGAACAGCCATAAGTTGAAGGTTTATATCACTTAGAGTGCATGGGACAACAACATCAATTATTCACAGTATAAAATCTAAAGCGTTAATATTTTAGTTCATGTCAAGAACCACATGGTACCTAAAAAGCAGCTGCTACACTGAGTTTCAGAGGTATTTGAAGATGGCGTGTGAGATATTCAATGTAAATAATGCATTTTCCTTTAAACACAAAATATACATAACTCACAAAACTTGGATCAAATTAAAAAAAATAAATATAGAAAGTAATATACCATTCTCTTAATAACTGCTTAATGCATGGGTCTTCTTAGCCCTGGATGGCACAATGAAATGTGCAAGGAAAAGGTGGGGGGAGGGCTGGAGGCATCATTGTCAGGATATTGGTGAGGAGGAGAGATGGACCCATGGNTGGCTTCAGGAGTAGATTCCTGTAATTCATCACTTAAATACAATGCCCAGCACTCATCCCAACAAGTGCCCTCCTCAATGCCTGTCTCCTATTTTTCCCACCTCCCCACCCTCTCATCCCCATCAACCCTGTTTTTCTCTGTATTTAAGTCTCTTATGGTTTGCCTCTCTCTCTGTTTGTATCTTAGTTTTCCCTCCCTTCCCCTACGTTTATCTGTTAAGTGTCTCGAATTCCACATATGAGTGAAATTATATGATATCTGTCTTTCTCAGACTGACTTATTTCATTGAGCAGGATACCCTTCAGTTCTATCCATGTTGTCGCACATGGTAAAGATTTGATTCTTTTCAGAGGCAATCTTAACACCCTGTCTGCATTCTGGCTAACCCTGCCTAGCGCAAGGTAGAGAAAGCATTAGTGACGAATTAAATGGATTTAAAATGTAAGTCACTGAGGAAAGAAAAATATCAAACTTGGAAGTTACAAAGCAAATTAATTTAAAAGATATTTCCCACAGTAATCACATAATTTAATTCATATTGTTTTACAATTTAATATATTTTAAATTGAAGACTTTTGTGGGAAATTATTTAGATATAATGAATGTCCCTTTACTCTTATATGCTCTCGTCTACTAAAGCAAGGATGGAGATTATATGTGTGTGTGAGAAAGATTACATATTACATATGTATATTACATATATACATGAGTGTATATAAACATATACATCTTTCATGAATTTATGTACTTCATTTCAATTGTACAATATAAAATTAGTTTCTGAATTTTGCTTTCAAGTACATGAAGATTTGAAAATGTATTTGGTGGGTGCACAGAGTTATAATTCACTTTCTATAATTTTTTGGTCATATGGATCAATTATAGTTAATTTAAAACTTCCAAGTTCAATGGAAATATAAAATAAAACTTTATTAAATTTCAATCCCTATAGCATTTTTTAAGACAGCATATATCATGAGTCCTTCAACTTGCCAACTAATATGATTCAATATTTTAAAAACCGCAAATCTATTTTGTAAAAGAAGTACCGCACAGTTTTTATTTTCTTTATTAGTAGTTAGGCTATCTTTTTAATTTTATTTTAATTTTTTTTTAACATCTATTCATTTTTGAGAGACAGAGAGAGACAGAGCATGAGCAGGTGAGGGGCAGAGAGAGAGAGGGAGACACAGAATCCAAAGCAGGCTCCAGGCTCTGAGATGTCAGCATAGAGCCCAACGCGGGAGCTCGAACTCACAGACCGCGAGATCACGACCTGAGCTGAAATCAGATGCTTAACCCACTGAGCCAGCCATGCGCCCTTATTTTTAATTCATATCTAGTAATTTTTGGAAGAAAGTTTAAGTTGTGGAACTTTAAAAAATTATATGGTTTTCAAATTTATTTGGAAATATTCTATGCATATTTTGGACAATTCGGCACATACTTTTCTTCAGCATTTTGTTTTTTTAATATGTGTGTATGAAGCTGTTTTTGTATAAATGAAGTTTAGGTTGATTCAGTTAAACTTTTCAATCTTTTCCTGCATCGTTTTTACTTTCTGTGTCATAGGAAAGAAAAGTCCTTACACTAATATTATAATCATGTGCTTATATAGTTTCTTATAACACTTTTGAAATTCTTTTTAAAAGCAATGTTCTTTAATCATTTATTCATTTGTGTAGATATTTGAAGTGTTGATCGACTTCATTTGTTCTCCAAATCCATGACTAAATTATCCCAAACAACACATTAATTTATTTGCTCCTTAAGGATGGGAAAGGCAGAATTTCCTTGCACGACTTGCATGGAATGCACGGTGCATCTCGCTAGGGGGCACCATCCACACAGACGTCAATAGGGACCGTACCTATTAGGGTTGTATTGTAGAAAAGCTCTCTCCCTCTTAAATGCCAGCTCTTTACTGAATTTCCAAATGCATGCAAAAAAAATTTTTATGGACTCTCTCTTCGGTTCTAGCAACCAGCCTATATGCAGTTTGCATTAATATCACTTTCCTTTAATTAGTTAAACTTTACATATTTTTTAAATTTCTGATCAAACTAATCTCATTTTTAATGGAAATATTAGCTAGCTTCTTGGATTGTTATATATTTTCTCTTCCATGTTAATTTTAGAAACACATTGTCAAAGTCCATGAAAAATACTATTGGCATTTGATTAGGAGTGCTTTAGATGTATAGATCAATTTGGGGAGGAAGATCGTCTTTACAGTATTGATTCTTGTCATCCTTGAACTAAGTAGATTTCTTCATTTACTCAGGTATGTGGTTTTTTTTTTAATATTTTTATTTATTTCTAGGAGAGAGAGAGAGAGAGAGACAGCGTGAGCAGGGGAGGGTCAGAGAGAGAGGGAGTCACAGACTGAAACAGGCTCCAGGCTCCGAGCTGGCAGTCAGCACAGAGCCCGACGCGGGGCTCGAACCCACAAACCGCGAGATCACGACCTAAGCGAAAGTCGGACGCTTAACCGACTAAGCCACCCAGGCGCCCCCCAGGTATGTGTTTTTAACTATCTAGTTAGATGAGCATATTTTCTTTTTCTCTCATAATATTTTAAGGAGATGAAATACATCGAAATAGTTTCTATGCTTGAAGCTTCCTTGCACTTTTAGAATTAAAATATATTTTTAAGCTGGGCCTTTTACTTTTTTTTTTTTTTTAACATATTGCTGAGTTGTTTTATTAATGCAGGGATGCTCATTATTTAAATATTCCTAATGTGAGTCAGCATTGGAGATTGCCTATAAGGAACCAAAAGGAAAAGAAAGTACTCTAGGGGTCTGATGAATTATATTAATACAGACTCAAACATTCCTCTCTGCTTAGCATGGAGTGTCAATCATCACTATATAGTGAGCCTTGGTTTACCTCTAGCTGATCGTCAGAGATTTTAGTCATCTGACAAATACAACATGAGCAGATTGCAAAACAAAATGTCAGCTATCCCAGAAGATGTAGACATTTAGGAGTTAATAAAAGCATTGCAAGAAGATTCAAATCATTAATTCATTCAATAAATAATAATAAATTGATGGTTGTATGTCAGGAATTCTGTTGTCTGTTGGGATATAACAGTGCAGCCAAGTGAGTAAAATCCCTGCATCACATACAGATCATATTCTATTGGAGACACAATGAATGAATTATAAAATTAAAATAAAGAGCCAGTTTGTGATGCATGTTCTCAAGATCTGCAAGAGCACATAAAAAGCAAAGTAAAAGGACAATGTTTAAAGGTGGGTAGAGCGGTAATTTTGGAAATGCTATCCAAAGATATCACACAAAAACAATTGGAAAAAAATTCATCATTTCAACTAGATTAAAAAGGAGAAATAATGAATGTAATATATGCATTTTAATATGAAAAGATTAAAAAGTTGTTGAGAAAATGTTGTCACTCTCAAAAGTGTTTTGCACAAATGTCCTCCTTCAATGATAATATGCAGGAAGTAAATACAGAGTGAACAGAAAATGGGAATTCTGGTGTGTGTGTCTTTAGGAAAATGACAATAAAAACACCAATAACTGATACAACTTGAGTTCTAATATTCAGTATTTCTAATAAGTGTTATCACAGCAATAACAATGCAGATTTTATTAAATGTGATAACTTTCAACAAACTATATTTTAAAATTTAGTTGCACTTTGTCAAAGTAAAACCTAAATCATCCAAACCTTTCTTTACGCCTTTCTCTGAAATGTTGGTCAGTGTTTTAATTTGTTGCAATGTAATAGCATATCTGAGTCTCTGTAGGCTCAGATCATGGAGGCCCCTGGTTTTTAATTGTAATTTATGAGTTTGGAGTTGTAAGTTACTTTGGGTGTATTTCTCACTCCTTCCGCCATTTTTAAAAATGTTTACTGAGGGGCGCCTGGATGGCTTAGTCGGTTGAGCGTCCAACTTTCGCTTAGGTCATGATCTCGCGATTCTTGGGTTCGAGCCCCGCGTCGGGCTTTGTGCTGACTGCCAGCTCAGAGCCTGGAGACTGTTTCAGTCTGTCACTCCCTCTCTCTCTG
>NW_027551562.1:5589828-5591375 GCF_008692635.1 Crocuta crocuta | reverse complement strand
CCCCCCTCCCCCCCCACGCTCACGCTGTCTCTCTCTCTCTCCTAGAAATAAATAAAACATTAAAAAAATAAAAATAAAAAAATAAAAATGTTTACTGATTGATTGGTTTAAAGAAAAAGAGAGAGGCAGGGAGGTGCAGAAAGAGGGAGAGAGAGAATCCAAAGCAGACTCCACGCTGTCAGCACAGAACCCAATATGAGGCTCAAACCGTGAGATCATGACCCGAACAGAAACCAAGAGCTGGACGCTTAACAGACTGAGCCACCCAGGAGCCCTTCTGCCATTTTGTTCCAGTGTGGACAGTGAAGCTTTGCAGGCCTTGTAAAATGTGTCCTGGAACTTTTCATCTTTTTCTTTGTCCTTAAAAAATGTATGTAATAAACTTACGTGAGACACAACCATTTTTAGCATGTGATCCTATAAATCTGTCTGGACCTGTGTCATTTCAGGGATTCATAATTGGCTGACATTTAAGTTTTCTTTTTTCCCTTATACTCAAGTGTTCTAATTTGAACCAGGTAATTTTGATACTATTTTCTTAGCATGGTGTCTACATTGACTAGGTATTGAAATATAGTGCTATATTATTATGCATATTTCTGTCCAATGCAATTTTTGAAACAAAGTGTTTATAAAATGAAAAGCACAAATATTAGGGGTATAATCTTAAGAAGCACATGCCCTTATATAACTTATCTCTGCTCAAAATATAAACAGTTTCCACAATGTCTCTTCCCAGACAATTTTCACTCTTGCAAAGCACCAAACACTTGTCCAATTTTGGTTCACCATACATTAGTCTAGTCTGCTCAGTGGAACATCCCATTAATAGCAATGTAAAGAATGTACTCCTTTGCACATTTTATGTTAGGCTTATCTCACTCGACAAAGCTCCTGTAAATTGCACCTGCCCTGTTGTTAGCTCACTAATGTTTCTCTCTGGCGATGAGCTGGAGGTTCTTCTGGGTTCTTTCCGGTTCCACTTTCTACCTCTTCACTTGGGTTCCTTGAAATCTCCCAAGGCCTCTGATGCATAGTTTAGAAGCCCGACGTTACATTAGGATTTCTCCTGTTTATCCCTTTCTGTAGCCTCTTTCTCTCATCTTTCATCATCTGTCCTTCCTGCCTCGAAGTTGTCCTTAGACACAATTTGGACGCAAAGATTGTGACTTTCTGCCACTCAAACAGTCTGTGGAGATTGAGAAATAACCTCATTGAAAAGAGAAAGAAAGAGAGAGAAACAAAACAAAGCAAAACAAAACAAAACCACATGCAATTTCAAACCTCTCCTGGTACAGTTGACATTGCTCTCATTTCTTTCCCCCTTGGGAGACTTACAAAAACGTTTGCTCTTGTTGTTTTCATCTTTTGTGCAGATTTTATAAGTGTTACTTATGGGCAAGGTGGTCTGACCCAACCACTTCCTCACTACTAGAAGCTTTACATATATTACATGATTTTTATTTTATTTTATTTTTTTATAAATATTTTATTTTTTTTTAATGTTTTATTTATTTCTAGGAGAGAGAGAGACAGCGTGAGCAGGG
>NW_027551562.1:5390423-5584190 GCF_008692635.1 Crocuta crocuta | reverse complement strand
GAGAGAGAGACAGCGTGAGCAGGGGAGGGTCAGAGAGAGAGGGAGTCACAGACTGAAACAGGCTCCAGGCTCCGAGCTGGCAGTCAGCACAGAGCCCGACGCGGGGCTCGAACCCACAAACCGCGAGATCATGACCTAAGCGAAAGTCGGAGGCTTAACCGACTAAGCCACCCAGGCGCCCCTACATGATTTTTAAAATCCTTCCAGATAATCCGTGAATGTTTCCTCTCCAAATATCCATCTCTTTTGACATTTTGTTTTACTTCCTGGGGGCTCTCTTTGAATTTGTCCCTAAACTGGTGAATCAAATTGATACTTATGTTTATTTCAGATTATATTGTTCTCATTTTATAGAGGTAGGATGTGCTCAAATCTTTCTGAGGACATCAATTATTTTTTAGAAGTTTTACTCCACATTATACATAAATATTTCACATGAGAGGCAGCATGCAATGGGAGGCTGGGGAATTCAGTCTGGGCCTGTATTTTATCTTTATCTCTAAAAATCTATGGAAATTTGGGAAAGCTGCTGTATGAATCAGAGCCCAACCAAAGAAAATAAAATATTAGCTATAAATAATTTAGATGGGTTTCGTACAGGGAATTGGATGCACAGGTGATGAAAGAGATGCAGCAAGCAGTGGAGAGGAAGGAAAATGTGATGTTAACAGAGGGGGGGTGTCTATCGTCTCTTGGTGGCACAGAGAAAAAGGGTGTTGTTAGCAGGCTAGGGGCAGTAAGAAAGCAAGGCAAACCTGTGTGCTGAGAGATGAGGCTTCACATCAGACGCAGCAGCTGTAAGACTCACAGTTCTGAGGCCAAGAGAAAAAGGAAAGTTCCTTGCTCTTCTTTTCTCCTGCCCTCAGGGTATTTCTAGGGATTTCCTGTTGGTCAAACCTGTAAGATGGTTGGTATAGCTCCTCAAGAAATGAGGCCTGAATCCAGGGATCGGAAGAGGAAACCTCCAGGAGCAAGTCACAGCACATCCATTTTGATCTTGACTTATGTTGCTCTGAAGTCACGATCTTAATGCCCAACTCTAGGTGTTGGAGGAAACTAATATGGAAATAATATGTGCCACTTCCTAGCTCATACCTAAGAAGTGATAAATGCAGGAAAATTTTCTGTACATAAACTGCACATAGCTGGTGTACCATGAAAAGAGATATATGGTTGTTGAAAACGTGTATCTGTGTTGTAGATTGAAAAAAAAAGGATATACATTTCTCCCATTCCTTTATGTTAAGATACCATTTCTTCCCAGCTTGATCTGTAGATTGACTCTGGTCTCAAAAACCGTGAAAAGACGGTCAACATCTTATGCTATGAGGGAATTACGAATTCAAATCACAGTGACATACCACCATGCACCTACTGAAGTGGCTAAAATCTAGACCACTGGCAACACTGAGGGTTTGGAGCAGCAGGAGCTCTCCCTCCTTGGTAATGGAAGTGCAAATTATACTCTGAAAGACAGTTTGGCAGCTTCAGACAAAGTAGATCTACTCTTACGCTACTATCCAGCAACCAAGCCCCCAGGTATTTACCCAAACCAGCTGGAAAGGTGTGTCCACATAAAAATCTGTACATGACTGTTTTCATTAGTGTTATTCCTAACTGTCAAAAGTTGGATACAGTCAAGATGTACTTCAGTATGTGAATGGGTAAAAAAGCGACGGTATGATGGACTGTTATTCGTGATAAAAAGAAATGAGCTATTCACTCATGGAGAGTCAGGGAGGCAAACTATAAGAGACTCTTAATGGTAGAGAACAAACTGAGGCTTGCTGGAGAGCTGCTGAGTGGGGGATGGGCTAAATGGTGATGGGCATTAAGGAGGGCACTTGTTGGGATGAGCACTAGGTGTTATATGTAAGCAATGAATCACTAAATTCTACTCCTGAAACCAATACTACATTATATGCTAACTGATTTGAATTTAAATAAAATCTTGGAAGAAAAAAAGTCAGGGAGGAATCTTAAAATCTTATTGTTAAATGAAATAAGCCTGTTTGAAAAGAAATTATATATGGCGTGACTATCCAATTATGTGACATATGGGAGGGAAAAGGCAAATGGTAAGGAGGGCACTCGTTGCTGGGGCTGAGGGTGAGGGTCAAAAGAAGAAGAAACACGTGGCACAGGGGATTCAGAGGGCAATGAAACTATTCTGTATGCTAGTTCAATGGTAGATACATGGCACATACATTTAGCAAAGTCACAAAAACACAAAGACACAAAGAGTGAGTCCTGATGGGAACAGTGGACTTTATTAATAACAACGTATCACTGTTGGCACATCAGTTGTAACAAATGCACCACACGGATACAAGATATTAGTAACAGGGGAAACTTTGAACAGAGGTTGGGGGATAGTGAGTATGTGGGGGCATTTCTGTACTCTCTGTTTTGTTTTTCTGTAAACCTAAAACTGTTCTCAGCTATAAGTTCAATTAATTAAAACAATTAACTTGCAGAGTAAAAAAAAATTGTAATGTTACAGTTTCTTTCATAATGAGTCAAGGTGCACCCCTCCCTCCGTTAAATCTGACCTTGACCCTGTGATGTGATTTAGCCAATTGTATATCTAGCAAATGTGAAGAAGCAGAGGTTTGAAATGTGCTTGCAGACTGGAGTTTATCTTCTCTACCATCGATCTCTTTGATCTCTTTGGCTACCAGGGGAAGCCAGGCTAGTCTAAGGAAGGCTAAGCACAAGGGACCAAGGTCAGCCATCCCAGCTGAGGACCGCTAGACCCTTACCCTTCCAACTCTGAAATGATACCATGACACAAAAGGAAGTTTGACTTTTTTTCTCAGTTGTTTCTCCTGTAAAGTTATTCAAAGATCTCTTCCTTTCCAAAGAATCTTGGATGACTGTTTCTAAATATCTCATTATGATAGCGTGGATCTCCTGTCAATGAAATGAGCAAGAAGTTCAAAGAACTCACAGAGCCGACAGCCATGTCAATACTAATGGTGTCTGCTCCAGCGTTCCCATCGCTGTGGTACCATGCACGGAAGGGCTAGCTTTGAAAACCTGAATGATTCCGCCTTGAATACCAGCTTTGTGGTTCTGTGATTCTGAGAAAGTTACTAATATATGGTTCTTGGCCAGAAGATATATATAAACGTATAACGATATCTTCCTCTGAGTCGGCATTCAGGGAAAGACAAATTAAGGTCCTGAGACATCATCCCTAGTCATTCAAACAGTAAAAGTTGAGAAGTAAAACATACCCTGGTTAGTAGGTTGTGTATCAATAGAGTGTCTAAGAGCTATTTTGAACAGCCTGGAAATATCTCAAATTCTCATTGACACAGAATGGATACATGACTTAATATATAGTCAATAGAGTGTTAAAACTGGAAATTAACAAGCCGCAGTTCCATTGATAGTGTAAATAAAACTCAGCTACTTGGTTTTCAATAAAGGAGTGGGTCCCAAGTATACAGCATAAGGCCTCTTCAAAATAATGTCAGAGAAACCACCCAATGCCCAAACGTACTTTTTTTGGAATACAGATAGATGCAGAAGAATATTTAAGATGCGAAGCAAGGGAATCATGAACACATAATTTGGAATAGTGGTCGTGCTGGGTGGGGACCGGAGGCACAGAGGATGGACAAGGAGCATATAGAGGGACCTACATTTTTATGCTGGTATTAAGTTGGGTATAAAACTTTTAATGGTGTTTATTATTCACAGAGAATCAAGAGAAGAGGACCTTGACGGGACCAATAAAGGGAATGCCATCTATCAAGCATTATAACTAACTCATTTTTGTGCACTTGGCCTTGAACCCTCGAGAAAAAAAGGTTAATGACATGAAACTATGTAGTCTCCTAATGTTAAGTGTAAAAATTGCACCAAACTATATATTCAATAGGACTCCAAAGTCCTATAAAAATGGTAGATGTAGAGGAGGCAATGTGAGGCTCTAGATCATTTCTCCGTTTGCTCCCAGACACTATCTGAAATCTGCTGATAAATGGAATGGTTTCTGGATGAATGAGGATGTTGCCTCCTGCTGCCTTACATTCTACTGTCAGTCTTCATATACCTAATTCTTTTTTTTTCCTCCACCCCCTAGTGACTTGCTCCATGATTAGTAAATAGGAATAGCTAACTGTTATGGAAGGCTTATAATCACTTAGTATGCATCAATTCACTGCACTTTGATATTCTCACAAATATTCTTTTTTTATCCTAATTTTACAGAGGAAGGAAGTAAGGCTCAACGAGGTGAAGGAAATTGCCCAAGTTTCTATTGCTAAGAAGTGACAGAGAAGGGACATTAGTCTAGGCAGTGTGCTCCAGAGTTTACATTCTTAACCACTGCATCTTCTGTGAGGACCATAGGTCCTTAATCAATATTGAAAGGACAGATAAAGGATCCCAGAGTTCCATGCTCCGATGAACGTGGGGGTTTGCTCCTGCAGAAAAGCTGTGTTACCAGTCCCCTAAATTCTCCAAACAAAATTCATTTTATCTACCTGGTCTTCATTGCTGAGATCCCAATATGCTCTGTGCCCATAGTTACATGCTGTGTTATTCCTGACACACAGAAAATATAATAATGCCTCCGAACACTTTTTGAGTTAGTAAGTAACTTTATTAATATCACTGCCCTGAGGCCAGTATCTGGGATTGCCGTGGTCTAAGTGGACAGGAGACATTCACCAGGTCTGCTGTGTGTATGAGCTATCCCTTCAAGGATGTCAATGGGGCTCAGATGACCTGAGGCCATTAGCGCTCAATATTTGTGCCAGCCTCTTTCCATCAATAGAAACATCTCCAGCAATCCATGTTCCCACTTAAAAGAAATATATCCAAGAGGAAATGACCCATAGGACCTAGCAGTTGATAAAATTCAAGCATATATGGTATTGTTACAAACCTCAGGAAATGCACTTTTCCTTCCTCAACGTTACCTGATCAAGCATTGGGTGTTGGGGTGCTGGGTCCTCTTCTTAGCTACATTACCAAGAAGGCTGTAGCTGCAAGACTCTGAATGGCAAGAGGTGAGGGTATATAAAAAGCCAGAAAGGCTGAGAGCCAGAACTCTACTCACTGGCCATATACACTTAGATAAGTCAGCCTCCACTGCCTCAGTTTTAAAATGAGAATGTACTGGGGTGCCTGGGTGGCTCAGTCGGTTAGGTGTCCAACATTTTTAATGGTTATTTATTTTTGAGAGACAGAGAGAGACAGAGTGCTAGTGGGGGAAGAGACACAAAGAATCTGAAGCAGGCTCCAGGTTCTGAGCTCTGAGCTGTGAGCTCTCAGCACAGAGCCTGACACGGGGCTCAAACTTGCGGACTAGCAGATCACAATCTGAGCCAAAGTCACAGGTTTAACAGACTGAGCCACCCGGGTGCCCCACGCCTCTGACTCTTGAGTTTGATTCAGGTCATGATCTCAGAGTTGTGAGTTCGAGTCCCACGTGGGGCTTCTTGCTGAGGGTGGAGCCTGTTTAAGATTCTGTCCCTCTCTCTCTGCTTGCCCCTCCCCAACTTTCACTAACTCTCTTTCTCTCTTTCTTTCTCTCTCTCTCAAAATAAGAGAAGAGAAGAGGAGAAGGGAAGAGAAGAGAAAAGGAGAGGAGAGGAGAGAAAAACACAGGGATTTGAGAACAACATAAGTAAAATAGATGGTTAATTTCTGCAAAGTAGTTCTGATGCAGTGCCCTGCATATTCATCGATATGCCTGACAAATGTCAGTGGAGGGCCCACTGCTCAACACTGGGAAGCAGCAGAGAGGAAAACAAAGTCTCAGTGGAACTGACATCCTAGATGGGAAGTCAAAACAAAATAACCAGGTGCTTAGAAGGACAGAAAAAGTAAAGGCCAGCATTGTGTATATAGTACTTCCTAGATTATATTACATATATTTGCATAATTTATATATATACACTACACATATTTTATACTAGATGCACAACGATAACTGGCCCTTAAGGATTATCTGAATTTCCTGCTTTTGATGCTTGACACTCACAGAGCATCCCAGATAAGATGTCATTCTCTGTCTGCTTGAAATCCCCAGTGAGTGGTGTTCATTTCCTTAGACAACATTTAACCTCCTTTGGAGGTATGTTCTACAGGGCAGTTCTTCCCTATGTTAGCACGGATTTAGATTGTGCAAAACGTCTTGCCTTTGATCCTCTCTCTACTTCTAGGAGGTCTCACTCATCCCACCCATGCTCACCCTCACGGCAGGAGCCCTCCAATCCACCTGAGGCAAAGAGCCATCAACCACTCCAGCCAAGAATGTTCTTTTGCCATGTGTTTTAACTGTGACTTAAAAGTGCCAGACACTGTAATGTGCAATAGGAACACAGGCGATAATTGAAAAATGTCAAACTTGGAGAAATTCACACTCTGGGTAAGGAGAGAGACACAAACAGGTAAATTATATTACAGTACTTTTTGGACTGGGGCAAAGGTAAACTCAAAGTGCCACAGGTGCAAAGAGAAGGATCTCATTTCCAGGCTTTGTATTCCTTGTAAATGTCCACGTGGAGATGCTCTAAGGAGAGACCTGTCTTAAAAATGGAACCTTCAAATGTTGGTTCAGTAGAAAAGAATAGAAACAAGAACCAAGTTAGTGCCACCTTAGCTGCAGGAAATACACTTGTGTCTGAATTGCAAAATCGCTGCTCTATGCATCTCTCTTGCATGGACAGGTGGACTTGCTAATGGTGTGTGTGTGTGTGTGTGTGTGTGTGTGTGTGCGCGCGCGCGTGTGTGACAGAGAGATCGAGAGGAGGGGACAGAGTGCATGTTGGAGGTACAGAGGTTGCAAACGGAGGAATGGGAAAGAAATATAAGCTGTACTTTTCAACACTCGAGTCTTCTCCACAATTGGTCAAAGCGCTATATTTGTGAGTGACAAAGGTACCCACGCCCATCTGTCAGCTCAGCTATGTGCTCCCCAATGCACATTCCTGTGGCTGGTTTAAATTAAGCTCAGGCTGCAAAGACATATTGTGCATAAGAAATATGTTAGTTGCTTATATAACATTTATTTCCACAAGTGGTCCTGTGTCTGCCTGGTTCAGAGGCAAGAACACAGGAGAAGGGTCCTGCTTCCCAGGATGCGGTACAAAGGGGCCATGTGGGTCAGCCCCTTAGATTCAGGCAGAGCTGAGCTTGAATGTTCTCTCTGCCATTTATTAACTCTCTGACCTCCGTCAAGTCACTTCGCTTCTCTGAGCTCCGCGTTCACGAAAAGCCTTGGATGTGCCGTGGAATTCTCTGGGTGCTTATTTTCACAAACAATATTGAGATGATGCATATGGGTATGGTAACGCGGTGTGATGGAAGGTGGCAAGAGTCTGACTCGGGGCTGGGGCAGACGCTGGCAATGAAGAAGGATTGTAGGCAAGTTTCAAGGTCTGTTCCAGTTTTCTAAGTGAGAATCTGAAAAGAAAGTTTGGGTTTTCTGCAGCCACCATGTCAGGCTACCTGTCCTGGAGCAGAAACACAGGACGAACTAGAACCAGCTTTGCCTGGAGAAGGCTTCACAGTTGAGGTTGTATTTAGCCAACACTTGAACCATAGGAGTTTTACAAGCAAGAAAGAGGAGATGAAGTAGCCTCTCAAGAGGGGAAAGAGAATGCAAACGGGTAAAGACACAGAAGTGTGAGCCTCATGAAGCTAAGGTGCGGTGATCCGGTGAGGTGAGGTTGCAGTCCGTGGGGGTTGGGAAAGATGATGCACACACTGATGAGGTTGGAGATGAGCAAGACAAGGGACCGATTATCAAGGTTCTGATTTGGCTCCCATGCTTCACTTATTTATTTATTTTTTCAAAGTAGGACCATTTGCTTGCAGATACCTAAATTGCTGACTTACAAAAACGGTTCCAGCTTCCACATTCAACACTTGGTCACCACACCACCCTCACCACCCACCATTATGATTATATCGTGCTTCACTTTTTCTATCTTTCCCAGCTTGCAGACACTTTGTCTCTTGCCTGACTGTCAGAACCACATCAGTCCATTTAGCCTACATTCTGATTTGTGACCTCTCAGACTCCCTTCCTCACCTCTTTCTGCTCGAGACGACTCAATACTTGTACAATTCTGCAATTCTGTGTGTCTCAGGTGAGTGTGCCCTGTGGCGGGCACCAGGGCTCTGGAGTCCAACATGTTGGTTCCACCAAAAGAGGGTCCTCCCCAATTCTAGGCACCTCTGCTGGGTGAAGAGCTATGGTATCAAACCTTCTCCGTCTTTCTGCCATGACCACCAGTTGGTCACTTGGGGAGAAATGGTAGATAAGGAGGAACCACATTGGGTCCATCCTACTTACAATCATCTTTATGAGTTTCCTTTCAAAAAACGTCTGTGCGTTTTAATTTTTTTATTCTTTAAGGTTTTGCTTAAATTAAAGTTAGTTACCATACAGTGCAACATTAGCATCAGGTGCTCAACACCTCACATCCACCACCCAGCGCTCCTCAGGTCTGTTCATTTTTAATGTAGATCACTGTTCTTGACACCTCAGATGGCATATGACTGACTGACTAGAAGACTCTCATTAGGTGATCAGTTGACGCACATTTCTCTCAAACTGCTAGGTGATGCGGAGACAAATGTGACCCAATTCCTCATTCCCTCCAGGTGTCTTAAGCTTTTCTTGGATTGTGTCAACCTTTATCTATAATTGTCTGAATGATCCCAGTATTAATAAAAATGAGCCCATAGATATTAAATCTAGCACCAAGCTACTTCTTATGGAGATGAATAAGGACCAATTTATCCCACATGGGTGAAAATAATTACTTTGGATGGTTTTCATGCTGTGTGTGTATGTGAAGAGATGTACCTTTCAGAAACATTTACCTGCACACACACAGTCTTAGCTACTCACAATCTGTTCGGAACATTTTTCATCCTTCAGGTAAAGAAATAAGGTAGGAAAGGGGTGCCTGGGTGGCTCAGTCAGTTGACTATCTGACTTCGGCTCAGGTCTTCATCTCACGGTTCGTGGGCTCCCACGTTGGGCTCTGGGCTGACATCTAGCTCAGAGCTTGGGTCCTGCTTCAGATTCTTTCTCCCTCTCTCTCTCTCTCTCTCTCTGTCCCTCCCCCACTCATGCTCTGTCTCTGTCTCTGTCTCTCTCTCTCTCTCTCACAAGTTTATATGAACATTAAAAAATTAAAAAAAAAGAAATAAGGTAGGAAAGTGTATGTGTTTTCCACAATGTTACTGCGCTAATTTCTGCAGAAAGTACGTGTGGGGAGAGGGCAGAGTGGGTTCACTTATCCCCAGAAGGTACTTGAGTGCTTTCTGCACCAGGCCATAGTCTTCCTTTGTATTTATATCTTTTACACTCACATAATTCATCACAGATCCTTGAATGAAGGATGTCATTAATTTCTGTACTCCTGATATTAAAGACAAGGAATCAGCTCATTTTCTTAGAGCCTGGTGTTTTACATTTTCCATGTAAAAGGGAGATGAATGAGATAATCATGCTCTTGACTTTGGGAGTGGGGCATGATGAGGGTTTGTATTGAGCAGAGAAGTACTCATTCGAAACAATAATGATTGGAGAAACGTAACAATTGTCTCAACCATCCTGGGACAGAGTAGGAGCTGAAGTCAGGGCATTGATCCTGGGAGACAATATCAAAAATGATAAGTTTTGAGACAAGACTATTTATCATTTACTCTGGGACTGCAGCAGAACAATAGAAGTAGTAAAAAACTAGAAACAGTGGGGCTAAGTGTGTGAGGGATTCGCAAAAACACTATATTTATATCATAGTACCATGGTAATTTGGTTTGTGGAGAATGAAGGTCCAATGTTTAAATAAAAACAGTATCACATCACCAACTGAGAAATTCAGGTTTTTCACTCATTTGGGAGAAAAAAATATGAAATGTTTGATAAGTGCTAGCAATGGCATAGGAAAGGAAGTGTGCATTCATTGCTGGGGGAAATGCAGACTTACAGGCCATATTGGATATAATTTTGAAAATTGTATTACAATATGAAATTCACAGACTACATGCCCTAAAATATTAATTTCTGCTGGCTAGCCTAGAGAAAAACAAGGACCCATGCTCAAGAGTGCCCACAAAAGCACTGTTTATAATTCTGAGCATTCAAACTCATCTAAATGTTTAACAATAGGGCTCAGTAACTGTATGTATTCATTTTTTTAATACCATGAAATGATTAAAAGTCACGATTTATAACTATATATATTGATATAGAAAGTCATCCAAGATGCATTATTGAATGATGAGTCTAAGGGAAGCAATATATATAATGTGAAGTATGCATGCATATATATTTGAATATATGCATATAAAATATGTATGCATATATATATTCATACAGTAAATACTTCATACTTTTTACAAAATATATACAATTAAAGGTCTGGGAGGCAAGGCACCAAATCCAGAATAGAAAGAAGTCTACGTAGGGGATTCTAACTTGTGATATATGGCTCTATTGCTCCCAATTCTTCACTCTTCACTATGCCCATGCCCTGGGCACGATACTTTTAACTTATTCTCATTTCTGGGTGGAAAGCTGTGCCTGGGATGTGACTCTGGTTTTGGCCATGCTTTCTTTAGCTTATATAACAGGTAGAGATAATGGTACCAGGTCTGAGTCTAGGCCTTAAGAAATCTTACGTGTTTCTGCTTGTCTCCATGAGAAGGAAATTCCTGGGATAGCCCATTAGTCATAGGTGAAGGATGAGTCATGCGGATCAAAGCTGTCCCAGCCAACCTCCAGGCCTACGGTAAGAAGCAGAGGTACATGCATAGCTCAGAGCAGACCACCTATACCCACCAGTCTGCACATGCACAGCCATAACAGAGCAGGTGTTTTAAGTCCCTGAGCTTTGGGCTGGATTGTCATGCAGCATTATTGCAGCAATAGTTAACTAGTTAGTACATTATCTTATTTCTTTTTTTAAATTTTTAAAATGTTTTTATTTTTTATTTTTGAGAAAGAGAAATAGAGAGGATGAGCAAGGGAGGGGAAAAGAGAGAGGGAGACACAGAATCTGAAACAGGCTCCAGGCTTTGAGGTAGCTGTCAGCACAGAGCCTGACTCAGGGTTCGAACCCACAGACTGTGAGATCGTGACCTGGGCCGAAGTCAGATGCTTAACTGACCGAGCCACCCAGGCGCCCCAGTCTATTACCTTATTTCTGATATTTATTTTTTAAATACGGAGAATAAAATAGGGGGCACAAACACATTCCAAAAATATTAAAAAAGAAAGTCAGCTAGCATATGTCTCCATGTTTTATAAGAGGTTATTACTTTATGGAATGTGGGAATGGAAGGCTGTCGTTTAAAAGTTGAGGTGGAAAGAGCACATTGCAGAACATAATGGCTACTACCACTTGCATATGTGTAGGTACACATATCTGGTCTTTCACTTATGACTACAAATAGTCTGTTTGATCACATGCATATCATTTTTTCATGTCCGCAGCTTTTTTTTCCCAGGAAAATGGAGGCTATGGGTTAAACTTACTGATCTAATGTCTCTTAGACAGTGCACATTCTAAGGTAACTGCATCTGGCCCCATATCCTTCACCGCAACATATACAATTACTCTGATCTCTGACGCTTAGCTATTTGGCCTCTGTATTCTGCACTAAGGCAGAATGAGAGACAGTTTATTCTGACATATTTTTCTCAGACTTTCATGATTCCCTATCTTTCACCCTTCAGAATATCAATGTTCTGTTAAATTAAAAAAAACCTTGGGAATATAATTTCCTTGCTGTTTTACCTTTCTGCAAGTCCATTGTGATGTCATCTTTTCATGGAAGAGAATTAAAAACACACATTTAGTCTTCTTCACAATATTGGAAAGAGAAACTAAGAAATATATATTTATTGAATTCAAAGTATTTACTAGGATATGGGTCAGAATATTTTACAGAGATTAGAAGCAGTGTGACATAGTTGAAATAAACAAATTTTAGTGTCAAAAGGATCTAGATTTGAAATTGAATGGTGCCTCTAATCAACTCTGGGTTTTTGAAAATGGACTCAAATTCTCTGAGGCCATGTGGCTAAGTTGTAAAATGAAACCTCTGGTAACATACACTTCCATGGGTATTTAAGAGGATTAGAGCAAATAAAGGCGGAGCATGTGGGTGGTTCATTTGGGTAAACACCCACCTCTTGGTTTGGGCTCAGGTCATGATTTCACGGTTCATGAGACTGAGCCCCTCAAAGGGCTCTGCACTGACAGCCTGGAACCTGCTTGGGATTGTTTCTCTCTCTCTGCCCTTCCCCTGCTTCTGCTGTGTCTTTATCTCTCTCTCTCAAAATAATCTTTTTTTAAAAAGGAAATAAATGTTTAAAAATTTAAAAGAAGGCTAGAGTGTAATAAGAGAGAATCAGTAGCTCTACAGTCCACATTCTTGATGACATGCTTGGAAGATGAATTGTTTCAAAGATATTGTATAGATAAAAATTCTAGAACTTAAAAGAAATTGAATGCTAAATAAGTAGAAAGAAAAAAATTATAATGAACATAAGTATGGAGATTAATGAATAGAAAGCAGACAAATAATAAAGAAAACCAAAATTTGGCTCTTTCAAAAGATCAATTGATCAAGATCAAGTTAGAATGAAAAAACAAAAACAGACAAGTCAAATATTACCAATATTAAGAATGAAAGAGCAAAAAAAAAAAAGAATGAAACAGCACATATAACTATAACTATAACATTATCTACAGAAGGAAAATGAGAAGGAAATTAGTGAAATAGTACAATTTGTAACAAGAAAGACAGGAAGTCAAAACTTTTTGGAGAATATAGAGATGGTAATGATGTCCCTTGTCATCAAAAGGAGCTAGTTTAGAGGAGGTCTAATGTTGGAACATATCTGGAGATAACAAAGATCTATCTATACATTCAACTATCCATCTGCCTATTCATTCATTCATTCATTCACTCATTCATTCATTCTATTCAACTCTTTCTGAAAGACAACAATGTGTGAGACATTATGTTAGAAAGAAGGTAAACACTTAATGACAAAATGTGCATCCTACTATTAGAGCTCACAGTCTAGAAAAGAATGTCAGCTTGTGAGCATACTACAGTGAAGCCACACGTAAGTGGCACAGAGTGACGAAGTCAGCAATAAATATAGGTGTTGCACACCTAAGTATAAACATGGAAGTAAAGAATTCTACCCTTGCTAGGAGAAGAGACAGGGAGCCAAGGCAGGGACAGCTTGACACAAGATGTGAATACTTCCCTTGGCTCATTGGCAAGATAAAGAACTAAAAATATAATAGTGCTGATAAAGAAAATGAGACTAAGTATTTGGGCCAGAATCCACTCTGCTGAGATGAAATGTCTTCCAAATCACCTCACTCTTTCATCAGTGTTGTTGGCGAGGGTGGGATTGGATCTCTTCCACCAGCAGTGAAATAGAAAAGTGCAGGATTCACGCTCTGGAAGGAAATGCCACTGTAGAGCCTCAGGAAGCAGGGGCCCTTCCACCCGAGCCATCTCAATGACATAATTCCAAATAATGTGCTATCACTTCATTTGAAGTGTTGAGATACACACACACACACACACACACACACACACACACATACACTTTACTCAGGAGAATATAATTAAAGGGAACAAGTTCCAACAAGTCCTTAATCTAATAGTTGTTAGGAACCCTAATCAGCCCAGAGCATCATTACAAACATGCAAAAAGCACTAGAATGTTCATGCTCATTTGAGTTGTGCCATGTATTTTCTTTAAAGCTGGTTGTGTAAGAATAGTAGGAAAGAAAGTGGAGAAGAAAAGTATAGTAGTGTGTCATCACATCGTGTACAGCAGGCAAGGGCCTCAAAATGCCATCAAGTCTGAACCACAGAAATGCAGAGTATTTATCTCTTGGCTAATTTTGCCAAAGTGTTCAAATAAATCTGGCACCATTTCATTTTTTACTTTTTAAGACAAATACTACAAATATTACTCGTTAATCTCTCTTTGCACTGTTTTCACCTTTAATCAAGGCACCGTGGATGGTTTCATATCTTTCAGTCATAGAAAGCAGAGAGACGAAACCCATTTTGTACGATTCTTAGGTCCTCAGATCCACCAGAAGTATGATTTTTACCACCGACTTGAGTGTTACAGGTAATAAGTATCATCTCTACATTTTTACCATTGCCCGTCAGCTGCTAAGGTGAGGTAGCAAAACCTTGACAGATCTAGTGTGGAGATTCGTAGAGAAGTGAGTGGCTATCATAATTCATATATATTTCTCGAAGACATAATGACCATCTTAAGCCTAGTTCCAAGATTTCTATTTCACCAAGACTTAAAAAGACAAGAATTACACACTTTAGAGTACTTCACAATTCAGTGCATGTTTTCCCCTCCATGTTCACCCCTTAAACACCATGAAAATGATGTAAAGCTGGGAGGGGAAGACACAGTTAGAGAAATAAAGCTCATTAATCCATCTTCATGCTCAATTCACTCTCAGAGACCCACCTCCTCCTCTTCCTTCTCCTTACTATTTCCACAGTAACGCATATAGATAGGACTTGTCAATGAACATGCATATTTTCCAGATAAATGTTACTTACTTGATGTTCTTGACACCAAGAACATTTGGGTGCATACAGAATCCCAACTTTAATAGCTTAGGTAAAACATTTAATTTTGACATATCCCACATTTAAACAAAAGAAAGGTGAAGACAACGTAGAATGAAGTAAAGGTAATGCCAGTTATTATTATGTGACCTTAATAAATATAAAAAGAAATGAGCAAATTCAGAAATAGAGATTTTCATCACAGTGTCCAATAGGGAAGGGAAGAATGAATATCCAGTTTGGACCCCAAATGAAGCCTTCCTTGTCCATCAAGCCTATTAAAAATTAACCCTTGATTATATATTCATTTAATAATTAAAGTGTGTTAATAAACATGTTTGAATAAAGGATATATATATACCTGTGGATATAAAGGTATGTTTTTTACCAATGGCAAATGATGAAAAATACATACAATGCAACTCTTTACTCTTAAACTATTAAATGTCTTCCCATCTTCTTTTTTTTTCATGACTTCAACATTTTTTAAGTGTCTAACGAGTAGTATGTGGACTGTCCTACCTTCTGGATATATATGTAGCATTAAATAGCCTGTTCTCTACATTTCCCATGAGCTAGAAGTTAAGATTCCAGTTTGATTAGATATAGGATTAAAATTTGGAGGGGAGAAAAGTCCTTGAAGGTGATATTATCTATTTCACATCACATCTCCCCAGGAGGAACACAGTATCAGATGGTCTGAGCAGCAGCGATGATGTTTGATGACTTTGCTAGGTGATGATGATCAAGTAGCTTCCTTGTGAAGATATATAGATTTTTTTGTGATTCATAAGTAATCTGCACAGTGATCTTGCATTGGGGTGAATATTCTTTTCCCAAATTTCTTGAACCTAATGGTTTTAAGCATCTGCAAATGATCCTTGCCTGAACTATTCTGCTGGATGTTGTAAAAGTGTCATTTGGTAATAATAATATTCTCTCTATCGTCATTGGCTGTCATCCTGTAAAGAAGACCTTTCTTTCCCTCATGAACTGCATATGAACTACAGTTCCTCCTAAAAGAGGCAGAATCTGTGTTACTTCTTTCCCTTTACTGAGTATTTTTTTCAGACTCAAGAGGGCTGCATTTGTCACCTGCAAGAGTGAAATCGTATTTCTCTTTTTTATTGTCACCATAAATTAATTTTTAAAAATGATTTTGTTATCACAATCTGTTATGGATGTAAAAAGAAGAGAGAGATATTAAAACCAAAAGCACTGTGTGATCACTGCAAGGTTCTTGAGTTGAAATAAAAAATTTAGGGGGAGAACTGGGATATCTGAATATGGATTAGATATTAAGTGATATTTCTGTTAGTTCTATTGGGGGGGGGTTACAAGAGAAATGGAGTTACCTAGAAAATTGCTCTTATTTCTAGAAGAGGCATAATTAAAGACGTAAGGCCAAAGTTTCATGGTGTTTGAAATTTATAATCAAATAGTTCAACAAAATATGTGTGTGGTGTATGTGTGTGTATTTCCATATAAATAACAATTTAACTCATAGTTAGCATGTATTGTAGTTTTTTTCCTATTTTTTTGTGTGTTTAAGGATTCTTTGCAATAGTTGGAAAAATCATGAAAATAATTTTGCATAATCAAGCTAAATTGTCATGGAACACTTCAATGTATAATATGAAAGTTATGTAAAATAATTTTAGGATCTGCAGGACTGATCATCTCTCTCCAGGCCTAGAGAGCAAAAACAGATCTATCAGCACCTAATGCATTATGGTGTTAGGTTTACCGTGTCGCTGGTTTCTTGCGCCTGTGACTTGAATCCTCCCTATGGCTTCAAGGCTCAGATTCAGGACCATCCGGGACTAGCTACATACTTTGCAGGGCTTAATGCAAAATGAAAATGCAGGGTCTCTTGATCTTAAAAAATTATTCCCAATTTCAAGACAGTAATCGTAGAATATTAAACCAAGGGAAAGTTTCCTCTAAGCATGGCGCCCTGTGCGCTAGCACAGGCATAGGCCCGCCATGTTGGCCCCGGGGCAGCCTCCTCTCGTTAGAAACACTCCCCATGTTTGGGCTGATAAAATTCAAACTACTTAAATCCTTAGTTAAAATGCCACTAGAAGATAGCATAGCCCTCCTTAGGGTAAGAAGTTCTGAATTATTTTCTTTTTCTCCCATCAGGTCTAGCATTATGCTTTGTACTTCATAAGTCCTTAAATAAAGGGGGAGGGGATGGGGAGTGAATTTACAAGGGGAGGATTTGGTCAAGGTCCACTGCTTACTAGATTCATTTCTACCCAAATGTCTTAAACTCCCATATATTAATATTCTTGACTTATGGAAATGCATACAATCGCTATCTTAGAGATCTTACATGAAAATTGTGTCTTAATTAGGTCTAAAAATATTAGTGAATGAATGAATGGGTTGAGTGATATCCATCCGATCCATGCCTCCGCTGTACCAAGTGAGGAGGAAGGAGGTGAGCAGCAGACCATCTTTCAGGGGCCTGGTGCAGGTAGCTAAATCCATAACACACATCCTGTGATTCCCTCCCATCAAGTCACCGGATAATCATAGCCAAATCCTACCTAAATTGGATGGCCCAGGCTCAGACAGAGAAAGATAATACAATTCTTCTTGCAGTAATACGTGAGTAGACAGCATAACTCAGGAAAACAATGCATTCTGTAGTTAGCTTGGATTCCTTTCAGTAGCTATGAGATCCAAGGGATTAAGTCAACCTTCCTGAGCCTCTTATTCCTCATCCATAAAGTGAGCATAGTAATACAGAGCACCATGACAACTAGATGCTACTGAGTACCAAAATATCAGCATTTAAGGAGATGCCCCTGTATGTAGTTTATACAGCAATAATGACAACATCACATTTGTGACAAGGATGCTTTTCTTCACAATGAATTACATGAACAGTAGCCTATTAACCACTGGTGCCCTGTTCATAATCTCTCACAGACCCCAAAGTCTCCTCTTGCTTTTGCTTTTTCTTCATTCTTTGAATTTCTCTTAAAACAATTCGACTCAATGGAATTAAAAGGTATTTCTGGCTTTCTTTTATCTTATTAGGACCCATATTATCCTGTGGGAGTTTTAGGAGCTCAAGTCCCTGGGTCTAATCCGTGATTTCACTAGGTAATGCCTTGTTAGAATTCTTGTTAATGTCAGACTTAATCTAGCTCTGTAGTCTCACGGTGCAGACGATGATTAAGGTGGCATTTTTTTATGTTGCAAACCCTAAGCACATAATTTTGCACTTTTTAAAGTTATCATTTTTAAATTAGAGGTCACTTTACCCATTATGATCTAACTTATAAAAATATACCAGGATGGCACATTGGCATAGTTTTTTTCTGTTTAATTTATCAGGAGAGAATATCACATTCTTCAAATGCATGGGCTAATTTTTATATAGAGTCCCATTCAGAGACAAGCACTGTATTTCATTCATCTATTCATTCAGTTTACTGGTTCTTCATTCATTCAACAAAGACACATGACTGTGTATCTGGTGCTATTTAGACAAACCGGATGCAACTATGTGGCTTTTCCTATAAATGATTTCACAACCTACTCCCGTGTAATTTGAGCTCTAATTAACGATTTCACAAGGGGCACAGAGATCAGACAAGGTGGATGCCTAAGTCTCCTTAAAGGCATTGGGACCCGACACTTGGAGACAGAAGTTTGAGAAGGCAGAGGAGCGAGACAGATCATTCCGAACAGAAGGAACATAAGAAGATAGATTTCTAACCTGTATCAGATATGCCTGCATAGGAGTGAAAGAGCCCCTCTACATGGTAGGTAAACACAGGTAAAGCTCCCTGCATTTCGAGATGTTTGAGCAAAGTCAGCCTGTCAATCCATCAGGTGTACCAGAAGGGACAGGAGTGGTGCCTCTGTAATCATTCTAAATCTTGAGGTTTTAGATAGAGCCAGGTAGGCACACAGCTTACTCCAAATGATTAATGGGAGCAAAACCAGAGAATGCATAGGAATCAGGGCTGAGGGAAAAAAGGAACAGGCAAAGCGAAGGAGATTGTGCTGAGAGTCTGAGAAGTGAGGTCGGATGACAGTCAGAGAAATGGGCCACAGAGCCACCAGCATCAGCAGGTTCCAGGAAGCTCTTGCTCTCAGAGGGAGAAGCTCAGGACCGAGAGAATAGAGATGTGCAGACGGAGCGAGCCCCATGTGTATGTGGCACAACTGCACTTCATTTGTGTGGCGATGGGCCCACACGGCTCAAAGGCAACCGGAGTGAGGGTCCATCTGCTACTGGCTCTCCACAGCTTAGGGAGGTGAGCGCCGTGGGGGCGGGGACTCCAGGCCGGACTCGGTAAAACAGAAGAAATACCCGACTTGGATCCTCATTTTCTTATCATAACACCTCCGAGGATGAGTCACGCCCAGGGGGTCCCAGGGGCATGGACTCGCAGTGCGGTTGGTACCCTCTGCAGCTCACCCAGAGGTCCTGAGAAACATGAGGGGTGGCCCGCGGCGTGTGTGACTCATCCAAGGTCCTGCATAAAATTAGGATTGGAAAATCTGAAAGCTGGGTTTGGCCCCGGCACTTTCTATGACTATCTTCTTGGAGTCTTGGCTAATTCATCTGTCAAATGGGGATAATCATTCTAAATGCAAGCACCTCAGAGATTTGCCCTGAAGCTCCAGGGAGTTAATGCATGTGAAAGTGTTGCACGGGATGTAAAAGGTTAACCGGAAGTGGTTAATGAGGTCATCGGTGATGATGAGGGAGCTTAAGGCAACATAACAGGCAGCCAACACCTACCGCCACCAACCAGGGGGGATGTGTGTGATATTTTGGGGTCACTCCTGGCTGCTGGAGAACAAAGGAAGGGGGGTAAACAAATGGTTAACTGATAGAGGTCCCACTCATGCAGGACTTGAGGAACAAAGGCAGGAGGAAATGGAAGATAGAACTAAATTTCCTTATAACCTGCAGCCCATTGACAAGTACTTGAGGCAGGAAGAGTAAAACTTTGTTCCAGGAACTCCTTACCGTCTTAATGTTAATGATCTGCTAGAGGGAAAAACAAAAAACAACCTTAGCTTGACGATAGCTTGGTCTCCAGTATTCAGGGAGTCTTCTATCATAGGAAAATCTCACTGGAAACTTCCCTCACCCCCAACCCCGTAGTATAAAGCCAATCCCTCCTCATGGTCCTGGGCAGCTTTTCTGTCCTGGGCCCATCCCCGTGCTTCCATAAAACCACCTTTGTGCACCAAAGAATTCTTTCTTGGCCATTGGCTCTGGGCCCCACGAACCTCACAGTCACCCCCAAAACCTCATTAGGTGATGGCAAAGGAGGAAGAGGAAGGGAAGGGGGAAAAAAAGAAGGAAACGAGTCAGACTTTAGGAATATCTTTCATCTTTTTGGTCCACGATCAACATCGCAAATTTCTCATATATTCTGTTCTGTTGTCATGGTGCGTTCTTGGCCGTTCACTCATGCCTGCCTTCCAATGAAGGATCGCAGTTCTGATCTTTAGCCCGTGCTTCCATTACCTTCATGCATGTGCGTGTGTATATTTCAATGGTGGCATTTTCCCAGTTTTCGGCTTTTTATTTGGTTCTTTTTTCCTTTTTTTTTTTTTTTTTTGCTTGTGGTTTAAGTTGTCCCGTACTCATCCTGCACTCAATTATCTGTTTTTAAGTCTCCTTGAATATTTTGAACATAATTGTCATAGAGTTAGATACTATCATCTGAATTTTATGGGGGACAATTTTATCTTCCTTCCTTCCTTCTTTCTTTCTTTCTTTCTTTCTTTCTTTCTTTCTTTCTTTCTTTCTTTCTGCCTGCTAATGTATTGTCATGGTGGCTGGAGTTCAAAGGAAGAAAAGAGGCTTCTGATTTGAGAAGTAAGAAAGACTACTTTCATGGAAGGGTATGTGCATGAGAGAGAGAGAGCAAGGGCCTGTGTGTGTGTGCATGTTTAATAAAAAGAGAACCATTACTATTAGTTACACTTTCAAGAGCACTTCGTGTTGTTAGGAGACAATGCAGATAAGCATTTGACTTGCAAGGACTCATTTGTTTCTCACACTCGGTGAGCAATAAACCCAACCCTGACTTAGATATGAAGAGGCAAAAGACAGAGAGGTGAAGTAACTTCTTCAAGTCTAGTGAATGGTTTAGATTTGAACTCAAAGACATCCTTCCGCATTGCAGCTTCTTCATCGTTAAGCTATCTTCTAGTGGGTATGACTTTAACCAACAGAAAGTCTCTGAAATTTTCCCTGCTGGCCCTCAGAAGTACAAGAAGAGAGAAGTTATCTATTTTAATGACTAATATAGGACTTCATTTAGCCAAGCTATTTTTATTTTGAGAACATATAGGCAGGTTTTCGAGAAACTGTTGTTGCTTCTTGGCTCCACAATCCACTCTCTTGTCAACTTTTAGATTTGCACGTGCGGAGGGAAGATCTGGGGGAGGGGACAGAACTTGTGACTCAGCCTTCGAGCACCGGGGTGCGGAGAAAAAAGTCGGAGAAATTTCTCTGATCCTGGAGCTGAGATTCCATACGATGAGACCTACATAGGGTTTTCACACTCTAGACTAAATTAGAAGCATCCGATAGACTTAAGTTTATTTTTAAAAATGATAACATGCTGACAAAGCAGTTGGTTTGAACTTTCGGATGAGTGTGTGGTGCCCACGAAGAGGGCAGGGCCCGGCTGACACATCTGCAGGGACCCCAGGAGCCCCGGCGGACTCCTGCAGAGGGGGTGCAGCAGCTCTTTTCGGGGCGGGGCACGCCCTGAGCGCAGACTCCAGACAGCAGGACCACTGCTGGCAAACTGCTGAAATCGCTTCCGGGAAGAGAAGAAAAAGACAGCTTGGCAACTTCGCGCCCCTCAGGGATATGAGCGGGCACGTACGTCCCCGACACTGCGATTCGTTTAAGGCATCAGTTTCTTGATGTTTAAAATATGTGCCACGAAGCATGTTGGCGCAGGATGCTCCTTCCAGCTCACACATACTGCGAGTGCAGAGTGACACACGCGTGTGCGGAGGTGGATTTCAGTGGCTCTCAAGCAACATCATATGTGGCTGGTGGTCCTGAAATTATGAAGGGAGATCCTGGAGTTATTTTCAGTAATTTGAAAAGCCAGATGTGAAGGAAAAATTAGATAAAAACGGAGAGGGAGGCAAACCATAAGAGAANATGACCCGAGCCAAAGTCAGAAACTTAACTGCTGAGCCACCCAGGTGCCCCACATGAGACTCTTAAATACAGAGAATAAACTCTGTATTGACCCATGACCGACCCTCAAGGGTCGCTCAAGGGGAGGTAGGTGGGGGATGGGCAAGATGGGTGATGGGCCTTAAGTGCATTTGTTGTGATGAGCACTGGGTGTTGTATGGAAGAGATGAATCATCGAGTTCTACTCCTGAACCAAGACTACACTGTATGTTAACTAACTTGAATTTAAGTAAATAAATTTTAAAAATACATTAAAAAATAAATTAAAAGCCAAATGGAAATTATATTTAATCTTGAAAAATCCCTAAGTAAAATGTCTGTTATTTTTATGATTGCAATTATTAATAATTATTACTAATTATCTCAACTTGTTGTGGTAAGTAAATCCAATCCTCTTCTGCTGGTCTAGGGACCTAGTAAATAGAAAATATGTTTGATTAATAAAAAACATGGAATTAAAATATCATTAACTTAAAAAGGGGTTCGTTTTTGTATTGTGTGTATTTGTTTTCAATAAGGGGAGCACTCAATTCTGGCTAACATGGGATAACTATGCCATTGTTACTGTACATTTCTTTCAGAAAATTATTTTCTGCTTGAAAAGTCATGCTAGAATTTGTTCTGACAATCCTATTTCTGAGTATCTATGTAAAGAAAATAATATAAAAGGAAAGACTCTTTATATGGGGAATGTTTACTCTTTGTCTAGAGCTCTATACATGGGATCAAAACTTAAAAGCAACGTTAATGACCAAGAGGGAACTCCTGAAATTGATTCAGCTGCTATATTGTGTTGCAAATGTTAATTAGAAACAGTCTACAGGGATAATGGAAATAATTCTGTTATAATGTTTAGAATTGAAAAGTAGATAAAATTGCATGCACATTTTGTTTATAACTATGTAAAATATACACAGAGAATAGACTGGAAGAGAAACCAAAACATAAATTTTTTTTCAATTAGTATAGATATTAAAATATGCACATTGAACATGCATATGCATATAGAATGGACTAGAAAGGAAAATTCAGATGTGGAGCTAGTTTTTTATTTCTTTGGGTATTGGTAGTGGTATCGTTGCTTTTAAATATAGTGCTCTTTTTTTCTTCATTTTTTATTTTAAGTTTTTAATGTTTATTTATTTTGAGAGAGAGGGAGGGAGAGGGAGAGGGAGAGAGAGAGGAAGAGTGCGTGTGCACATGAGCAGGGGAGGGGCAGAAAGAGAGGGAGATGGAATCCGAAGCAGGCTCCAGGCTCTGAGCTGTCAGCACAGAGCCCCATGTGGGGCTCAAACTCACAAACTGTGACATCAATACCTGAGCTGAAGTCAGACACTTAACTGACTGAGCCACCCAGGAGCCCCAATGCCATTGTTACTTTTAATTAGTGTGAGGGTAAGTGTGATTTTTTTCATTAGCATGTTTTTTTTAATTAATGCACGTACTTCCCCTATTTTTTCAAATGTTTGTAATGCCCTTACATTAGTTTTACAGGTAAAATATTAAAATAAGGATGGGGCAGGGAGAAGGGAAAGTGGATGATAGGCATTGAGGAGGGCACTTGTTGGGATGAGCACTACGTGTTGTATGGAAGCCAATTTGACAATAAACTATATTAAATGAAAAAATAAAATAAAATATAAAAGAAAAGAAATGAAGTGAAATGAAATGAAATGAAAAGGATGGGACACCTGGGTGGCTCAGTCAGTTGAGCATCCGACTCTTGGTTTGGGCTCAAGTCATGATCTCCCCGTTCGTGGGTTGGAGCCCTTTGTCTGTTTCTGCGTCGTCAAGGCAGAGCCTGCTTGGGTTTCTCTCTCCCTCTCTTTCTGCCCCTCTCCTGCTGGCACACACACATTTTCTCTCTCCAAATGAAAAACAAGCATAAAAAGTGATTAAAGTCATGATGAAAAGGAAGCTTAATTTATAAACATATTTTGGTCAGTGAAAGATAGCAAACTATGGAAACTTTCGGAGGGAAGACCCTGGAAAATATGAGGCAGGAAAGGTAGGCAGAGTATGTTGGTTTTGTCCTCAAATCTCTGTAACTGACATAACTTGGTAACTGACAAAATCTGTCCAATCGAGCCCAGCCCCATGCCTGGCTCCCAGATAGGGCTCATTATTTGCTAGATAAATGTTCTTGGCTACCACTGCTGAAACCCTTGCCAGAGGGGGACCTGATCACAGGAGCAAAGGACGCACCTGGACCCAGGGCACAGGTCACAGTGGCCGTACTAGGAGGAAACTGAATGCCCCTAGTCCTTCCGCAATGTGTCCCTTGCACTAACTATACCCCACCTTCTGCAAAGGTGTTTTTCCCTGTAGTGACATTATCGTCGAGAAATTTTCAACCATTCCGGTAAAAGGCCTTCATTAAAGTGTAATATTCTTCTCCAGGTGAGAACACTTGGTGCTTCAGACCTCACGATGGTTTTTAATTACAAACGATGAAGTGCCCTTTCAAATTATGCCAACCAAAATTGATTTTACATGTATCAAAGGTTATTACCAACTCCTAAAGGTGTGTGTGTGTGTGTGTGCATGTGTGTGTGTGAGTGTGTGTGTTTGCCACCACTTCCAAGGCAGTTGGCAGGGAAGTAGTGCAGAAAGGTCAAGATGGAAAGAGATTCGAGAAACTAACAACCAAGTGATTTTTTAAAAATTTTTTTATGTCTTTATTCTATTTTGAGAGACAGAGACAGAGAGCGAGCAGGGGAGGGGCAGAGAGAGAGGGAGACACAGAATCTGAAGCAGGCTCCAGGCTTCCAGCTGTCAGCACAGAACCCTACGTGGGGCTCAAACCCATGAACCTTGAGATCATGACCTGAGCCGAAGTCGGATGCTCAACCTACTGAGCCACCCAGACGCCCCATTCTCAAGTGATTAACATGAGAAAATCACCCCAAACTGTATCAGCTGCCTCCTGGTTCTGTGTTTCTGCCTCTTCTCTTCCCCCAGGGGAATCCACAGCATCATTTCCTACCAGCATGGTCCAAAATGCCCTAGAGGAACAACATGGCAGAGCTAGGTGGCGTCCTTGGGTCATTACTGGGATCAAGTTCCCTTTCAAACTTGTTTGGTCAGACTTGCTCTACCCAAAGATCTCCAACCTAGCTTTTACTCATTATTTTCTTCCCTTATTCCAAATTATGATGTCCTTAACCTGTGCACGCTGAAAACAAGCACATCAGCCCACAAAACAATTGAGGTGGGGCGCCTGGGTGGCTCAGTTGGCTAAGCGTCTTGACTACAGCTCAGGTCATCATCTCACAGCTGGTGAGTTCCAGCCCTGTGTCAGGCTCCATGATGACAGCTCAGAGCCTGGAACCTGCTTCAGATAGTGTGTCTTCCTCTCTCTCTGCCCCTACCCCACTCTCTCTCTATCTCTCAAAAGTGAATAAATGTTTAAAAACTTTAAAAAAGAAGAATTAAGGCTAGTGCAGTGTTTCTTAGTCTCTTTCCTTAGTATCACCACCTTACAGAGATATTTTGTATACATATTTTTTTCCTTAAGTTTACCACCATGCATATGACTGTGGCCCTCTGGAGGGCCACAAACCATTGTGATATCTAAGATTGGTTTTGTCCAAAGGGAACTAATTTTCACCACTGCATCACATCACCTCTGTTGATAACAGATAGTCTAGGTCCACATTTGGTCAGGATGTAGTTGTCAGACCTGTGCTCGGGAGAAGGGCCAAGGGGCTGCTATAGAAGCAATGAATCCATATCCTAGATTTGGGGATATCAGGTAAAGATTCTAGAGGAGGCTGGGGCAGGAGTCCTGGAGTGAGTCTGAGAGGTGACAGAGAAGAGGCAAAGCAACTCCGTGTGCCAGTTACAGGTTTTGAGCTATCTGCGGATGAGCGTCCTGTGATGATGGACTCCCTCGCTCAGATGTTTCCGTTATACTCTCGGCTTTGAAGACACAATGCTCTCATTATGCACCTTTGGCTTTAAACATGGTTAGGAAAGAAACAAAACAAACAAAATTCTTTAGCTATCCAAGCAAATATTCTTGTATTATCTCACTCCTACCTGTTCCAAATCCAACTGTGGGTCAACTTAAATCCATTTTCTCATTTACTATTTGTGGGCACTCATGCTCAAGCTATTTGCAGCTTTTCTAGAAGAGCTATAGCTGTCCTGAATGATGGCTTTTAAAATCTCATCCTAGAAGTGGTACATGTCACTTTTGAATGGGTATCGTTGACCAAACAAAACACACGGTCTCACAATTTTTCCCCATCCACCACCGGAGGGGCCAAACCCAAGTAGAAGATACCCTGCATTTCTAGAACAAACTACATGGGGTAGAGTCGAAGACAATAAGTTTGCCTAAGATGAACCAATCATTCTTTGCTCACTACTCTGGGCATCTCATAGATTTGTGGGTTTTTTGAATAGTTAAACCTAGGGGTTCTAATAAGTACTTTTAACCAGGTCATTCCTCTGCATTTTGGTGTTCCATGCTACCTTACCCAGATACTTAATATCCAAGATGCATACTGAAAAACCTTGTCCATCAGTCATTCTGCTAATCAGGTCTTCTCATTTAGAAGGACGCGGGAGACTGTGAAGATCATATCCTTTCTCTGTAAATATTTTTTTTTCATATCATAAGGTCAAAGTTCATTGTCCTGTATCAGCTGTTAATTGAAATGAACAGTTTATGTAAATCAGAGTCGGATACTTGAACTAAGACCGAGTTTTTTAAAAATGTATCAATTAACTGTCATAATACCCATCACATTTGTATAATGCATTACCATTTACACAGTATTTTTGCATGCATGCTTTTATTAAATTTCTGTAATAATCCCATGAAGGTCACATGTTGAATATCACTATTTTATAAATAAAAACACCTTCTGGTTCCTGGGACATATTCAAGACAATTATTATGGAGTCCCAAGAAAAGAAGGAAGTAATGTTAACAATAATCCCTATAAAATTCTAAAATAGGATTTGAGATAAATAACCAAGGTATTTTCCAAACAAACACCAGGCATTGCACATTAGTGATTGTAAATTAAATAAGACAGGCATAGACTCTGGCTTCATACAATTTTCAAGCCGGAAGCCTGAGTGGCTCTGTGGGTTAAATATCTGACTTCGGCTCAGGTCATGATCTAGGGGCTTGGGAATTCAAGCCCTGCGTCGGGCTCCCTGCTGACAGTTCAGAGCCTGGCCCCTGCTTCTGATTCTGTGTCTCTCTCTCTCTGCCCCTCCTCTGCTTGCACTCTGTCTCTGTCTCTCTCTCTCAAAAATAAATAAACTTTAAAAAGAAAGTTTAAAAAAAATTGTAAGCCAACAGACATTTAAAAAAAACTGTTAAACATTTGTAAGTTTAACAAATTTTTTTATCTTCGATTATATTTTATTTATTTTTATTATTTTTTTCATTAAAATTCAGGTTAGTTAACATACAATGTAGTCTTGGCTTCAAAAATTTAACAATTTAATTAAACAATGATAAAGCAGAAATGAGAGGTGTCAAGAAGTGAATTTTAAGATTCTGACCTGGTGTGGGGTGAGTACAAAAGATTCCCCTGAAGGATTTTTGAGTTTTAAAAGGTCTCTGAAAGTCTGCAGTGTGAATATGCAGAGTTGGATGGTGAGAATATATCTTTGAGTGTCAGAAACAATACACAGAAGGCTCTGTGAACAGAAACAGCATGGCACATGGGAAAAAGGAAAGGAAAATCAATATCACCCAGGGTAGGCAATGGTCAGGAGAGGAGCAGTACCAGTCAGTGTTGGCGAGGCAGTCAGGACCCTGGTCCAGCCCGCTGTGTAGACCAAGCTAAGAGTGTCCTTAAAGCCATAGAAGATCATTTTAAGCAAGGAAATAGCATGATGAAGTTTGCATTTTTATGAGCTCACTCCTGCTCTAGTGAAGAAACCAAGAGGAGAGGAACAAAATTAAATCCCCGAAGGCGAGGCTGGAGTCCAGGAGCAGAAGAATGGGTCCTTGCCTTGAAGAAAATGTATCTGAATCTCGCGGTCAACTCCATCCTCATGAATACGAACCCTTCTGTCACTGGATTCAGAAGCAGAGCAACAAAAGAGAGAGGTGTTATCTCAAACCGAGGGATATGAACGTCAGACTAGAGAGAAAACAACTGGTCCTAAGTTTCTTCGATACTACGGTGTGGGCGCCTAGAGACGGCTGATTTCCTTGATTCTGCCTCTTATTTGGGGACAGATAAGAGGAAAGCCTTGTATTAATCATGCTTTTCTATTTCTATTTTCTGTATTTCTGGTGCTTTCACATCTAGGCCTGGCTGACCCTGGAGACACTGTTATTCTTAGAGACAGGAAGTGACTTCCTAGGAACAAGACTCCCATATGCTAACTACACCATCCAGAGCCCACATCCCAATCACCTCCTTCACTGGGCTCTTATACTCTGGGCCTCTAGTTACCGATACTGGGGCCAGGTACCAGACAGTCCCTGTTCCCCAGCCCGGGAGCCCCAGTGAAGGCCCGTTGCTCACATTCTCCACCTACTCCACCAGCCTCCTGGCCAACCCCGTACTTCCCCTTGACGCTTCCTGAGCTGTGTGTTCCCCTTCCTGTCCGGAACTATAACAAACTGTTGTTTTAAAGATGATTGGCTTCTGATCTGTTGGCCTCACCATACCTGAATTATATTAAAATGCACATGTTAAAACAAGCCTACAATAAAGCCTTTGAAGCAAAGGCCAACTTTTGGGGGAAATAGTGTCTAACATTTGCAGAGGGCTTGCTATGAGCTGGACATCGTTCTGAACACTTTACCTGCATTAAGTCAGTTAATCCTCACAACGCCATGATTTGGGGACACTAACCTTACCCCATTTCACAGATGGAAATATTGAGACTCAGTGAGGTGAAGCGACTCTCCTTGTATCATGCAGCTTGTAAGTGGCAGAGCCGGGCTCCAGGCCCATTTCTGTCCGACTCCAAAGCCCACACTTGTCCCTCTCTACTGCTAAGACAACTAATCCTGGGAAGCAGGGAAGCAGAGAGTAAACACCCTTCTCGAGGGAATAAAGTGCTCTTGAGAGAGACAGGCAGCCCTGAGACATACGTAATGATGGGGCCAGGATGACAAAATGGGAAAACAGGAGCCACAAGAGCACTTTCATAAACTCAGACAGAAAATTGTGCCACAGCAATGGAGACATCTTCGTATTTTCCTTAAATAGGTATCCAGGCCAACACGGTCACTCTCAGAGCCCACATTTGCCTCTTGGCCAGTTCTAATTATCAGCATTGATGCTTTCTATAGGCAATTATCCAGGCTCAGGGAGCTGCCTCAGTCAATAATTGCAGAGCAGGGAGCCCTGGAAGGGTTATTCACACAGACGTACTTACTGCACACCCTTGCTCCAACTGGCAGTCCGCATGGCCTGAGTGGGAGCAATGAGGCCTCCGCAAAGCTGGCCCAGGGCTGTTGAGCAAATTGCAGAGCTGATCTCTCCGCATTAAGAGAAGCCCATTAGCACAACAGAGCTATTGCAGCTGTCAAAATCGCTAGGAGCCTGGCCACGCCTGCGCGCTCTTCCGCTCAGCCCGGCTGTCGGGGATCTGCCGTGCCTGGGAGACGGATCACAGTGGGTTGCGGTGCACTCATTCTGACTTCCTAGGCAGGGAGGCCTCGCCCAGCAAAGTGAAACACCAGTGGTCCTCTACTCACACCCAACGTGTAGGGTGTTTTTCCTCACACGAAGCAACTGTGACACTAACTGCCAGGAGTTAGCCCAGACCCCGGAAGCTGAGGCTCAGTCCCACAAGACAAGATGGCCCCTGACTTCAGACGCCAATCACAGGTCTCAGTTTGTCACCTGCATTTCTGACTGATGGACTAGGAATCGGAGGGTCCCACAACCCCCTCTTCTGGCTCAATAGTTTGCTAGAATGGCTCACAACACCCCGGGAAACATTTTTCTTACTGCTGCTGACTTACTACAGAGGATACAGCTCAGGAGCAGCCAAATGGAAGACATACATAGGTCAAGGTATGTGGGGAGGGGTGTAGACCTTCCACGTTCTCACCTGGTTCATCCCTTTCCCAGAACTTCAAGGTGTTCATCAGTTCAGAAGCTCTCCAAACCCCATTGGTAAGGGTTTTTCTGAAGGCTTTAATACCTAGACATGATTGATGAAATCCTTGGTCATTGGTGATTATGTAAATTCCACCCTGTCCCTTCCCCAAGTGGTGATGGAACTGAAATGTCCAACCCTCTTCATCACCTCTAATCCAAGTGGCTGATTCCCATGGCAACCAGCCCCTCATCCATAGGGTCTTTCTAAAATCCCCTTATTGGGGCTCCTGGGTGGCTCAGTTGGTTGGGCATCCAACTTTGGCTCAAGTCATGATCTCACCACTTATGGTTACAAGCCCTGCATTGGGCTCTATGCTGACAGCTCAGAGTCTGGAGCCTGCTTTGGATTCTGTGTCTCCCTCTCCGTCTGCCTCTCCCCCACTCGCACTCTCTCTCTCCAAAATGAAAAAATGTTTAAAAAATTTAAGAATCAAATAAATAAATAAATAAATAAACAAACAAATAAATAAATAGATAAAATCCCCTTATTAACATAAACTTGGTGGGGTTGAAACAGGCTTGTCAGGAAGAACAAAGAAAGAACAAAGAAAATGTTCCTTTCACCTTCTATCACTCAGACTTGAAAGGAAGATGAAAATATATTTTTTATTACGTCACAACATTACACAGGGTCAGGGACACATAATTGGAATAATTCAATTCCTTTTTAACAATTAACAATAGACTGTTCCAGAAAATGTACTACACGGGAGAGGTAACTAGAGTACAAATCACTATGGCCTGCATCCTGGCCAGCTGTAATGGGTACAGTCCATGAACGTGGCCTGGATCGGGCCTGGGAGGAGCACAGGAGAGACCCACAGACATGACCTTCAGTCTGTCTTGGTGCAAAATGGCCAGTGGAAAGTTGAAGGACATGACTGCACAATCGGCTCCCTAGTTTTTGGAATTGTGTCCACATGGGGTCTCTCAGGTGTGAGACCCTAGGCTGTGTACTAGGGATATGTGTCTGGATATGGCAAACTTCCCTGGCTTGCTTCTCTTGCTTGGGAAACACACCCAGGACATCCACAATGTGTCTCTGTTGTCTCTTCTGTTCTCTCATTCTCTCTGCCGTTTCTGTTTTCTTCCTCGTGCTCCCACTTTGCTGTTGTAAGACACTTCCCAAGGAGGCCGCTCCTTCCTCCCTCTGCCCGATCCTCATGTCCCTGTTCATCTGCTAGTTGGCTTCTCTCCCCTGCACAAGCTGTGCCTTGGTGGTGGCGAATCAAGACTCGTCACTGTCAACAGCACTGAAATAGACACTGTGTTCCTGAAGCTTTCCAGAAGAGAAGGTGGGTTGGAACCCAAACATTCCTGGGGCTTCGTGACTGTGGAAGCTGCATCGTTTTGCTTAGGGAACCAAGCCAAATACCCTTTCTGCTTGCCTTTTTAATTTCACATCCCTAAGAAAGATTAATTGTAGCACACGGTTCCTGAAGAGTGGGTAAAGAATGACATATTAATAAAATGAGATTGTGGGCGTCAAGCACGGCTGCTGAGGATTGACAGGCAGAATGAGATGATTCTCTGCCGGACAACTTAATTGTATGTTTGCTTGTCTCCAGCATTTTCCACGGTGGCATCCTGGGAACTTGTGCCTGGAACCCAAAACAAGTCCGTTCACCTTTTCATTCTTCCCTGCGCCCTGGTGCTATGGCTCTGGCATACACACAGAGCGATACTAGTATTTAACAAGCACGCATTAACGTTAATTTTGTCTCCTTCAAATTGCTTTCTGACAAAAAAAATAAAAAATAACTCCACTCAAACCCCATGGGTTGTTCTCTCTTTAGGAACTGGCTCTCTAATTCGGTGTTTCCACCCTAGCTTTAACTGCTTAACTGAAGCTCAGTAAATGAATTCAGAGCCAATTCAAGCATCTCACAGGAAATGCAGTTTTGTCATTCTACAGTTATATCATGTTTAATTCCAATGATGTTTTCAAGTATAATAAGATCATTTTATTCAAGATCTAACTCTATCAACTTTTTTTCTTAAGCACACATATTCCTTCTGAGATTGACAGATTGAAGATATCCTATCACTGATGAAATTTAAATGAAAACGATGTGGAATGTTAAGACACTTTGAGGATAACAATAGAGCTTCGAAGGGTCACAATTTAAGTGAGACATCAGCTTCGAGTTAGTAACTCTTTGAATGTTTAATTTGAAAACACCATACATCGTCTCTTGATGTTAGTGCAGATATTGAAAGTAGTCAGTCCTGGATGAAGTCCATGACCTTGAAAAATAGGGCAGTTAATTGATCCGAACTTTGGTTTTCTAAAGTATAAAGTGGGAATAAATCATGTACAGAAGGTAGTGTTTTTGTGAGAATCAGAGACATGGTGAAGCTGGGTCAGTCAGAATCCAGGCAGGAAGGTAAGACCACACTGAGTATTTCAAATAGAAGGGTCAAGTACCCAGGATTGGTTACACAAGTGTTGGAAAGCTGATAGAGCAAAAATTAAGATTAGTCACTGCTGAAAGCAATGACATCCCATTGAGCTGAAAGAAGGAAAGAGAAGAGAGAATGCTCTAAGAGACCAGAAGCAAATGGAAGGGAGCCTTTGAGGACCGTGCTGGAGCAGCTAAGAAGAAAAGGCAAAATCAGAATCTCCTCAGCCTCAAATGCCTGATTCCATTTTCCTACATACTGGCTGGAGAAAGAGAGTGAATTGTTCTCATAATGGTTAAGACTTAGACACTGGGACCAGACTGTCTGGATTCAAATCCAACTAAGATACTTACTTCCCTTGTGTCTTTGAACAAGCTTATAACTTCTTCGCCCTTCATCTTCTGCAGACATGAAATAGGGACAAAATACCACCAATCATAGGGCTGTTCTGAGGATTCAGTGAGCCACTATCTATACAAAGGGTAATGTAGGTAAAGCCTGGCATATAGTAAGTGCAATGTGGGAGTTTGCTAATATTGGCAGTCAAATTGATTTTACTGTCATTGTGATGACTTTCCTTTAATCTTGGGGCACAAAACATTCCCTTCTCACATGGAAAACTGGAAAAATGGGAATGTTTTCTCCGCCAAGTCTTCCTCTCTTTTCTGATTAGCTATTTGACTATTAGCTCATGAGGGCAAAGATGGTTTCCTTTTTTGTTGCAAAGGTTTCCTTGGTTTATAGCACTTTGCTGGGCATACCAGAGGGATGCAATGAACATTTAAGAGCTGAAGGAAATACATAGTGATTCCTAATTTCTATTTGGGTAACTGGGTGGATGGTGGTGTCAACCTTCTATCTTAGGCCACACTCAGTGTATATAGATGGGAACTGAAGTTATAAAATTGTAAGATGTTGCCCCAGGGAAATGTATGGAATGGAGAAATTTATTTATTTTTGGCATTTACTCTAGGCCAGGCACTGTCCTAGGTACTGGGGAAATAGCTGTCCCTAGAAAGTGTACAAAATCCCTGGCTCTCACAGAGCTTACATCTCAGTGGGTGCTCTGACAGTAAACATGATCAAAGAGTAAGTCACATGGAGATTTAGAACACAGTGAGTGCTGTGGTAGAGGTGGGAATTTTACATGTGGGAATGACATGCAAATGCAAGACATTTGCACAGACTTAGAAATAGTGCAAGTGGATATCTGAGAGAAGAACGTTCTAGGAATATGATGTAACAAGTGTGAACGCCCTGAAATAGAAGCATGTCTAGTGTGTTCTGGAATGAACACGGAAGCCTGTGCGGCCATAGCGGAGTAAGCAGGAGACAAGTGGTAGAAGAGGAAGTCAGATAAAAGAGAAGGCCCAGATGACATGGGGTCACGTGAACCACTATGAGGACGTGGCTTTCCTCCGAGTGAGGACTCAAAAGAGGAGTGCCAGAACCAGATACACACTCTGAAGGATGACTTTGCCTGTGGGGTTTTTGATAGCACTGGGGGCAAGGACGGATGCAGGGAGCACAGGAGGGGAGGAATTGTAATAATTCAGGCAAGAGACAAAAGTTGGCTTGGACCACAGTGGTAGCAGAGGAGGTTGTCCGATTTGGGTAAATACGAGAGCCAGGCCAAACCAACAGGATTCCTTTATGGGATTAGATGTGAGTAATTAAAAGAAGAAAAGGGGGGTGCCTGAGTGGCTCAGTTGGTTAAGCATTCAATTCTTGGTTTCAGCTCAGGTCATGATCACATGGCTCATGAATTTGAGCCCTGCATCAGGCTCTGCACTGACAGTAAAGGGCCTGCCTGGGATCCTTTCTCCTTCCCTCTCTCTCTCTCTCTCTGTCCTTTCCCAACTAAAACAAAAACCTAAAAATAAGAAGAAAAGAGCCAAATATGTCTCCAAAACTCTGACCCCAACCGCTGAAAGAAGAGAGTTGCCTTTCATCATGTAAGGTGCAGGTCTATGCAGAAAACTGCAGATTTCTCAGCCAAGAGACATTTTTAAGGGATGGACAAACCAACACATGCACAAAAAGGGAAGTATGAGAAGAAGGAAAGAATAATGCAGTATACTTTGGCAGAGAACAAGAAAGTTAAAGATACTCCAGTTCTTAACAAGGAAGATGTAATACTCTTAACATATATTGAGATTATACCACACATCCTGGGGTTTAGACACTGAATGTGCATCATCTTAAGCAGAATATATATTTTTTAATAGAGAAGATCCAAGGGCGGGTGGGTGCATAGGTCAGCCTTGAAAATGATGGGCAAGACAAAAGACACAGGTGAGGTGAAAAAGAACTTAAAACTTTTTAGTTCCCCAACACTGGAGGATGATGATGTGGTTATCACTGGCACGTGCCTGACCTTTTTTGCATGATGGTGGGAAACATCTAAAAGAGCATGCAATGAAAAGCTTTACAGGCAGGAAAAAGCTTGAGCCAAGTTCACTGGTTTTCTATTGCTCCTATAACAAATTTCCATAAACTAATGACCGAAACAGCATAAATTTATTATCACGTAGCTCTGGAGCTCAGAAATCCTAATTGGGTTTCTTGGACTAGACTCAAGGTATCAGAAGGCCTGTGTTCCTTCTGGAGGATCTGGGGGAGAATTGTTTTCTTTTCTTTTCCAGCTTCCAGAGATGACAACCTCTTTTTTGGTTCCTGGCCCTGGAAATAGACCCAGGTGACTGAAGTTATCATGTTAACCTCGGATTCCCTGACCTAGCCCTGATTGAAGCCAGATGAATGCCTGGACTTTCCAAGCCACACTGACCAGTAACTCCCAACTCCCTCCTTCTCTTCCTTCTTTCTTTATTATTGAGTTTGAGTTGGTATCTGACACTTGAAATCCCCAAATTCCTAAGTAAACTAGTAGGAAACATTGAAAATGAAAATCACCTATGCCTGAAGTTCTTTGATTCCAAGCAGGGATGCACAGGTATTGTGAGGGGTATTTAGTATCTTGGGTGCAAAAGTGAGGGAGGCTGCAGACTCCTGGGGGAAGGAACACCTTTGGCTCGTACCCCTAAGAGTAGACCCAAGGCACTACATACATGAAAATGCTGGGCCTCAGAGAAATATTACTGACTAGTTGCCAAAGATGAATGGTTGAAATACAGCCAGCGAGAGTCCTGGTCAAACCTCTGCTGAGGCAAAAAACCTCTTTCGGGCAGAGTGAAACTAAAACATAGTTAAGAGGAGTTCAATGTGCAGGAGTCAGAATTCATCATGATGAGATTAGAGCACACAAAAGCAAACTCCACCCAAATATCAGACAGTTTAGAGGCACAGTGTGCATAAGGCCATATGCTTTCCCCGGGCAATTTGCAATGAATGACAAAGAGGAACTCATTGCTGCAAGGACAACGTATAGACTATCTTGTCTTCATCTCCTTTGCTTCATTGCTCACCCCCCAAATCTGCTAAGAGCAATGGAGGGTGGAAGGATGGAAGCGTCTGAGTCAGTGACAAAACCCAAGTGATGAGGCTGATAGGCTTCTGTTTCCTCAGGAATGTGAGCATGCTCCTACAGCAGCCCTGAGATCTAGGTTTGTGCAAAGTAAGTGTGAGTTTACTAACACAGGATGTGTAGTTATGAGAGGGGCCAGCTCCAAAGATGACCTCCATCTTTCCCATGGCCCTCTAAACCCCATCACCATGCAGGTGCTCTGGGCAGCGGCTTCAGGGGCTTCCGTGTAAGCTCCTGACAGCCCTCCAGATGCATGACCCAAAATACTACGTCATAGGCCCTGCCCTTATTAAACTGCCTTGGTCTCTGTATAAAATAAAATGCAAATAAAATCGGTAGCAAATAACCCACCTTGTATGACTTCCTCATTCTCCACCTCCAGTCACCTCTGCCCTACTCCCTCCAACTCGCTTCCCTGAACATGGGCACGGTATTGCTCTAGTTGTTTTGAGCAACAATGGCAACAGCTAACAAAATTCACCTTTGAGACAATCTCCAAAGAATTGTAAATATATTAACTCCCTTACTTTCATTCTGTTGATTCGCAATCTATGGAAGAAACCAGTTTTATTATTTCCATTGCCCTTCATAGCTGTATTGGAGCTCGAACCCAAAGCAGTATCAAAAATTTAAGAAATAGATCTAAGATCAGCATTTGTCTTCTTATTGCCTGGTTCCATTTCTTACAGAACAGAACTAAACATGAAATGGTTCCAAATGAGAAGGCATTATTTGGGGTTTGCATAATGGACATCGTTATCTGTCAGGTGGCTTAAATAAACCCAGCAGCCATTATAAGATCATTAGGAAAGGGGTAGCAATAAGTCCAGAAGGCCATTTGGCTGTGTTATAATCACAGGAGAAGCAGCCATCCTAACAGGGACCTTGGGGAAAATGTGTTGAAGCAGCTGGAAGAGTTTAATGACCAAATCAAAGGTAAAGAAATGGCTGCCTGCACACCAGTGAATAAGATCATTTCATCCCGGGTGTGGAGGAGCTTAGAGACACTCTCCCCCACCCCTTCCCCACTCCTAATGCTTGATCCCACCGCAGCTGAGGAAATCTGAGAGCTTGCAGCAGACAGATATGTGGAGAGTGGAGAGAAACATCTCAAGTGAGTCAGCTTGGCTCAGCAGATCCTAACCTAGCCTGTGATGCCCTCTTGCTATGAACACAGTGAGTTTTAGGGTAAGAGTCTTGTGAGTTTGTCTGCAGAACCCAAACTTGGCCTTAAAGGGGAATGCGGCTTGAGGAAGAGAAGAACACCGCCTGCTAATTGAAGCAGAATCTAATTTTAAAATCTCCTTTTCACTAGGCATCTGGATGTTCTGTTTAATGTGACCAATTACCTGGGGTCTATTTCCTGCCCGGCAGCCTATGGAGAGAAGTACTGGAGGAGAAAATGATGTAATGAGAACCAGGTCTAGAAGGAGCCTAAGTGTCTGGCACAAAAGCATCGCACTCCGTAGCAAGGGGCTCCTGATTGCAGCAGATCTCAGATGATAACCTTGGGATTAGGCTGGTCTGAATTAGATGCCAACATCAGGGAAATTTTCCTCTCCCTCATTTTTTCCCTCTTCAGAGTCATTGGATCTTGCATGACAAAAATAAAATGTTTTTGTTACTTTACATTTTGCAAAGAGCACCATACAACCACCTTGGCTGGGCAAGCCAGGTTCACCCTTGCTCTATTTCCCTCCTCCCCAAACCATCTTTTACCAGTTTAAAGACCTTCCTCCCTTAAATTATGAGCATCTATCTTCTAATGCCTGATTTCATTGATCTATCGTTACAATGATGTTTGAGGTATCATTATGTCCAGTTTACTAAGAATAGCAAGGCACAGAGAGGTTAGGGAATTCACCCAAAAGTACACACATTTACATTTACATTTATTAAGGCACACGATGTACCAGGCATGGGGAGAAACACTCTGTAGAGACTATGACAACTAGAAGCCACCGGCAGTCTCTCGAAGTAGAAATTACTGCCATTTTCAGTTTTGCTCCAAAGACAAGGAACCAGAGTCTGGATGATGAGTAACTTACCCAAACTCACATGAATAGAAAGAGATCGGAGTGTAACATAGGAATTGTGGCTCCAGCGCCCCCTCTGTGATCTCATACAGCGTTGCTAGTTCACAAAGACCCTGGATTTGAATGACATTCTCTTACTCCAAGTGGGAACTCAGCAAATTGAACAGGAAATACACCTATATAAAAATATAATCTTGTTTAATATATAATTGGACAAAGTTAGAGATATAAAATGATTTAGGGCGTGAATGAATCTCAATACCCTAAAGACTTTCAGTTGCTTTGTTTGGTTTAGTTTGGTTTGGTTTGGTTTTAGTTGGTGGTTGTGCAAGTTTGGAACTGCTGAGGTACCATTACACTCATTGGTATAATAAAACCTTAGATGATTTAGAGATCTCATTGGAAATTTCTGGATCTCAGAGGATAGAAGCTAGACAGAGATGGATAAAAAGAGAAGCAGCCACTTTGCTATTGGCATTACCAAGAGGGGTTTTAGGAAGAACATAAATGTCTAATGGGAATTTGTGAATTTGTTTTCTGTGTGATGTGCAATACAAATCTACTCCCACATTCCCCTACGGAAATGTCAGTGAAATTCAGAGTGATTATTATGTTTGATACAAGTATGCATCTTTTTCTGGAAAATACAAAGAAGTAATGAGCTCCCTATCAAGACTGTTGGGAGCCCATGGGGACAACCAATTTCTCCTTTTACATCAAGAGCATAATTGACTTCCAGCCTAAAGGAAGTAAAAAAAAAAAAAAAAAGAGGCAGCTATAAATAAATACTAAACACACATACAATGGATGCTACCAAATTTATGGTGGTCCTTCCTAGTTATTTAACAAATATTTCTTACTTTGCATTCTAACTGCCTGCTAAGTATTGTAGTCCTATTTCATGGCGGGGATATGAGCATTAAGCAAAATAGCACCCTGATCCACACAGAACTTCCATTTGACTGAGGGAAGATGCTAAACAGAAATCATCTTGGATCCTGACATGCATTGTTGGTATGGTCAAGAATGAGCGAAAGTGGAGAGAAACGCATTAGGATGCTCAAGAAGGCTTCTTGAGAGAAGAGTCCTGTGACAATAAGAGAAATAAGCATTCCTGATGGAGGAAAGACCATGTCCAAGGGCATGAGATGGGACTGAGCTTGGTGTAGTCAGGAAGAACAGGGTGGTCAGAGCATCACAGACAAAAGGGACAGCAGGGGGATATGGCATTGGAACCCCGGGGAGGGCCAGGAGTGGTAGTGTTTTATAAATCATGATGTAGGTGGTTTACACTTTGTTCTTATTGTAACTGGTAAGCCATTGGATGGAAATGATTTAATAAATACTTTGTGAACAAGGAACCAGACATCGGTGTGAATGCAAACATGGAAATAAGTGTTCCAGATGAAAGATGGATTTCAAGAGCAAGACTTGCTAGAGAAGCATGACTTCATGTAGGCTTCAGAGACAGAGCCTACAGTGTTGGGAGCCATTCTGAACTCACTAGTTGAGAAAACTCCTTGTGAGGTTAAGGCAGGCTTGCAAGGTCTCCTGCCGTCAGATGATGGCTGATATCTACCCCACTTAATTGTTTCTGCTTGAGCACTAACACCCAAAGCACCTTGCTGATTGGTATAAGTGACTTATTCTGGCCCTAGTATGCTGATTGCACCTTGTGAAGGAACTTGTTGTGGGAACTTCTTTTGTGGTTATGGGAACAGACATTGTGTTTCCTGGGGATCCTGTTTTTCTCCATACTTCCCCTTAAGCAATAAACAGGCTATTGACCTCTGCTCATAAAGCACTGACCTTTGCCTTTGCTATGCTAAAAACATTATCTTGTTTGTATTTGAATGCTAAAGATACCCTCCTTCCCCATACATTTATGCATATCAAGGTTCTGGAAAATTTTTACTGATCAATGAATTTATCACCAGAATGCCACTTCTGGGCTATTGCCCATACACTTACCCATAAATAAAGCTGAGACTCAGTCAGTGCGGAGATGCCTGTCTGGTGATCAGAATGAATTGCGGGGCTCTCCCATCCCTCTCTCACCGACACCATCCATCCTTCAGGGACCCCTGGACTGGCTGGAGCGGGGACTCTGGCACTACAGGGGTGCTGTTAACTCATGAATGTCATGCTAAAGTCATGCCGTTAACCTGGATGTTGGGGGTGAAGGAAAGCATGTTAAGTAGGATGCCAGGGTTTCAATTGAACACACATGAAGCTGAATGCTTATGATGCCTCTGTGGGTGGAAATTATGCTCCCAGGAGCACGTCCTCACAGAAGGGGAATCTGCAAGACTCCGTGAAGTCACCCAGCCGAGAGCTGCTGGCTTGTACTGTTGATTTGTGTTGAGACCTTCTGAGAGTCCCAACTATTCATGGCTGGCAGCTCAGCCAGAATCATGGGATGGGGTCCAAGATGGGAGAAAGAGGCACACAATTCCAGAAATGAGCTAACTAGCAAACAGAGGGCCCCACTTTCACATATTTTACATGTGTCAATGTAACCTCTCACTCAGCAGGAATAGGTATCTTTTGGCTACCACTCTAGGTGGATAAATAAGATGAAAAATGGCTCCTAAATGAAGGTTATCAATAAATATACAATTCATTATCACAACAGTTTTATTGCATCCACTTTACTGAAAGTACATCGATCAGGCAGAACATCATTTTCCATGAAAAAAATGGCCATCATGGGGTACCTGGGTGGCTCAGTTGGTTAAACATCTGACTCCTGATCTCAGCTCAGGTCTTGATCTCAAGGTCATGAGTTCAAGCTCCACATCAGACTCTGGAATCAATGCTGGGCATGGAGCCTACTTTTAAAAAGGTCCCTGACAATTATATAATCCCTATATGTGGATAGAGTAAATATTCATGTATTTTGTTGCATGTTAAGAGGTATACACACACACTTATATGTATCCAAATATCTATCCACATTTAATTGTTTTAAACTTAGTCTCATCTCAGCTGAGTAGGACCAACCACTTTTCTATGTCGTGTTTAATATAAATTATTATTATAATTCAAACCCAAACATATGTATCTTTGGAAGGAAAAAATAAAAGCTCTCTTTAAAATAAAATTTATAAAACCTAAGAGGAAAAAAAACAATTACAATATTTAAAATGTCCAAAACCTAAATGCAGGATCCAGTCTTTGCAAGGAAGTGAGGTGAGATTCATTATTATTCCAACTTCATAGATAAACAGAGGCTCTCAGAGGTCAAGCAAAATGCCAAGATCCAAACACCAAGAGGCAGTGACTCCAGAACTCAGATCCTTGTCTCCTGACAGCATGTTCTTTATTCTCTTTATTACCTTAGCATATCACCTGCACCATACTAGGTATCTGAATGATAGTCATTAAACACATGCATAAAGAAAACATTTATGCTCTCTTACAAAATTTGGAACAGAGCAAAGACATTTTGCTTAGCTTAATGTATCTAAAACGTATACTTATTAAAAATCATAGGAACATCTGTTTTCCTCTCCTTCATCTATCAACACACATTTTGGTTGGTTTGATATAAATTTGTCTTGTCCAAAGAGCTGGGCAACCTTTCCACACATGTACCACCGTTGGCAAGATTTGATGTTTGTCCTTGAACCCCACGCTGGGTTTTAATTTGAGGACAATGGGCTCCGGAATTATTCTATTTCTCTAGGCAGAATCCATTTCCTCTAAAAGCAGATAAGTGAGCATTTTGCTTCACAAGAATAGACATGGACGGAGGTCCTGGGAGAAACCTATATTACTCTACTCATTAAATTTTTCAGGCCATTTAGGATACTTGTGGAGGTTTGGGGCTGCAGGACATTTTCTCTGTCACATTTTGTTTTTCAATTCAGTTCTACACAGAACAAAAGTTGATTGAATCCACACACTGTGTAACGTATTATACTAGGCTCCGGTTGGAATGGGAAAGTAAATAAGATACGGTCACTGTCAACCAGGGTCTCACCGTCTGGGCAGAAGTAGGGAAGGTTCGGAGAGATACTCAGGAGGCACATGACAAGACAGGTAAGTGAGAAGAGTTTGCAAGATGCAAACTATAGTGGAAGAACAGAAGAGCCCTCAGTCATTTTGTGGCCTAAAAGCCCGGCAGTTAGGTCAGTCATTGAAGGGAGTCTACTGGCCAGTGACAGGTAAGAGAGACATTACAGGGGCAGAGCAGAGTTAGCAAGGCCATAGAGTCAACAAATGCAGGTACAACGGGAGACACTAAGCGATGCCATGTGATTGCGGCATCCATGTGCACAGGGAACATACTGGGTGAATCGGAGGACCAGGTCAGGGTCACTCAGGAGCCATGAGTCCCATGCTAATGTTTGCTTCCCGTTAACTCCCTACCACATCTACAGGGACTTGCACAAAGTCCATACTTACAAATGTGTGAAATACACAGTGAAATGCTAGAACTCAGGGATAGAAAGATGAGTAGGATATGTTCAGGATCATTACAATTCTGAAGGCCTGTTGAGAAGATGAGTTTTAGAGACAGGGATGTGGCCCAGGAAAGAAACTAATGGTCTGAATGATTCTGTAAGCCATGATTTTGACATTCAGTGACAAATGCCTATTTAAATATCTCTTTTCTTAACAAATAAGGAGGTAGTCTTGAATATGGAAGATTCAATTAAGTCTGGCAAATCTGTCTTTCATGGATTGTCTCCTGAGTAAGAGGGACTTAGCTGTAGCCAAAGGAAGAACAGCATAATGGGATTGGGAAACTGACTTATGGTTAATTGATGCTTCAACACGGGGAAGCAGATGAATATTTGAAGAACACCAGGATGTGAGCTTCCACATGATGCTGAGCGCTTGTTGCTTCCCTGCGTGTTCCCAATTTACACTCTCAAATGCTCATCCTTTGTAGAAAAGGGGCTTAAAGAGATGCCTCCTCATCTCTTTGACTTTAGCTTCTCTACAATTAGATATAAAATGTGCTCTGGACTACATTCCGCTGATCCCTACCTTCCAGAATCTATCAAAGGACCTGCACAGATGATTGAGATAATAGCATGGGGTCTTGTAACATGCCCAAAATTTCTGGAACCGTGTTTAGCTCCAGCAAGCACCAGCTCTGTGAATGAGGGAAGGCCACTTCATACCTCAGCTTCTTCACAGCTACAACTAAAATGTAAATTTTATGTGAATTTATTGAACTCATTTTGTAAAGTATAAAATATGAGTTCTTGCTTTTTAATTTTTTTCAATGCTTGGGGCACCTGAGTGGCTCAGTCTGTTAAGCATCTGACTTCAGCTGAGGTCATGATCTCACCGTTCGTGAGTTCAAGCCCCGTATCAGGCTCTGTGCTGACAGCTCAGAGCCTGGAGCCTGCTTTGGATTCTGTGCCTCCCTCTCTTTTTGCCCCTCCCCCGTTCATGGTCTGTCTGTCTGTCTCTCTCTCTCTCTCTCTCAAAAATAAATAAGCAAATTTTTTCCATGCTTATTTATTTTTGAGAGAGACAGCCAGCCAGAGCACGAGTGGGGGGAGGGGCAGACAGAGAGGGAGACACAGAATCCAAAGCAGGCTCCAGGCTCTGAGCTGTCAGCACAGAGCCCACCATGGAGCTTAAACTCATGAACGGTGACATCAAGACCTGAGCCGAAGTTAGGTGCCTAACCAACTGAGCCACCCAGCCACCCCTAAAATATGAGATCTTGACCAGAGTTTACAAATTCCAAGTGGATTGGATATCCCATACAGATATACATGTTTTTGGAGTATATAAATGTCTGAGATCAAATGATACATATTGTGTGTATTTGATTAAGTACAGTTTTTGCTCTGGTTTCTGTCCCCATGCAGGCTTTAAAGCCTTTGTTAGATTCTCAAAACATTCCCAACCTAAAGACAACTAAGCTGCCTGCTGCAAAATGGTAAGAGATGTAGGGGGCTGAGGGGGGCTCCATTAGGATCATTTACTTTGATTCCTAAAAGAGGAAAAGCTGGGTCATACAAAGTAGCCTTTAGAATTCCTTGATTTATTGATTGGTTTTCCCCACTTGGTCTGGATTCAGACGTTGTGGACAGAAAGTTGTTCTGGGGAGTAGTTATTTCGGAAGGTGGGATCTGATTTTGATAACTCCATAGATTATATGAGTCATGTTGCCAATTAAGGGAACCACACCACTTCAGTGCCTTCTTTGCTTTTATTCGTTCCTATCTTTCCTTGTGGTATTCACCGGCAGTCACAATAGCGTAGATTCTTTGTAATCTTTTTGGTGCATCATCTTAACTATCACTCCAAGAGGTTTGGGTGCTAATCATCTTATAGAGATGAACTAGGCAATTCAGCAAAAACAGCTGGTTGGATTGTTTATTTATGTCCCTGAAATGAGCCCATTATGAATTCCTTGGATGGGTTGCTAAGTTGCAGTGACTCTCAGGTTTTCCCATCTGTGAAATAAAGTGGACAAAATCCCTGTTTTGATCCATTCTTGAGCAACAAATCAGCCTCTGCCACATTTCTACACCGTCCGTCTGAGCTCATTCTGTGTTCTCTCTGTTGCTGTCCATCATGTTTTCTCAAGCTGCACTACAGATCTGTTTTCCCCACCTATTGAACCCCTAATCCTAAAAACTTAAGTCAAATGCTTCCCATATTTTTCCATTCACAACACTTTGTCCTTTTGCTGAATTCTACTTAGCATGTAAATGTGATGTCTCTTTAGCACAGTCTGTTACATGGCGAGAGCTCAATATATCTTTATGTACAGCTGCACTTTAATGTTGAAAGGAAATTAGCCTAGATATTCTTCTATTCTAAGATGTAGACACAGACCCAAAGTGCTTCATGATTCACATTTGTTAGTAAAAGAGCAAAGCGCAGAACCTGAGTCTTCTAAAATTAGCATGCTGTATCAGGAGAGAGGTGTACCATGACCTAGCCACCAATCATAGAGAAGAAAGTTCAGAATTGCATTAATGAACTTGATGTTTGGGAAACGAACCTAGAAGAGTGTAGCAACCCCTCTACCAAGTGGGCCAAGCTGGGGGTGAGGTCCCAGCACATATGGAGATGTGAGATGCTTAGAGGAGAAAACCTAGAAAGATAACAAAGAATCGTTCGGGAAAGAAGAAACTCACCTCCAAAAGCTAGGTCAACAAGATAAGAAGGAAATGGAAAGCATTAGCAGAGAAAACTGTGGATGATGGTTTGGGTCCAAGACCTTCCCTTAGGTGCTGAGTGATGATGGGCACTTTGATTTATGTCTCTAAGCCCCCTTTGTCATGTCTGTAAGACAGAGATAGACATATCTACCTCAGCATGTAATTTTAAGAATTAATATAATAAATGTAATTCCATAGCCCAAAGTCCCACACAAAGGATGGGATCAAACAATGGCTGCTGTCATCTTGTTACTTTCATAGTCCTTGAAATAATGGATTCGAGGGATAGTGCCAATAACATTTAGCTCCATTTAGTACCAGATGGTGGGGTTGAATTGCTGTTAGTTTCTCGTCCCCCAAGAGCTGGAGTAAACCTGGGAGGCATACAGGTGCCTGGGTCAGCCAGTCAGTAGACACAGTTGTCAGCATGGAGGCTCTGGGATGGTCAAGGAGATGCATCAAGGCCTGTTCCAGCCTAGGACTTGTTCAGCTATATCATGCAAACTGTGTTGTGAGGTCTTGATCTCCATGGTAACCTCCCCTCCCCCCACCATACACACAAATACACTAACATCTGGGATTTTTATTTTAGACAAGAGCTATTTTTCCCTCTTTTTCATTCACTTCTCCAGAGTTATAAACTTCTGTAATGCATGATAAGTTGCATCGACCTAATATATTCGACAGACTTTTCTGCCAGGAGAGGAAATTTCCAGTGAAAGCAAATCAATGGGCCATGGAAGCAGCTCTTCCCAGCAGTGACCTAATCTGCCTGTTTCAAAAGAAGGTAAGGAAACTGTAATTCGACAGCAGACCAGGATTACTGGAAGCGATCCTTTTTTATGCAGTACTGTCTCACGTTCTTTTTACAAAGGTTACAATGACATGAACCGTAAGATGTGAGAGAGAGCTCACTGAACTTGAATCCCTGCCCTTATACTCACCTGCTAGGTCAACATCTCTGAGCTTCAATGTCCTCATCTGTGAAATAGTATGAGCAATAGTCACCTGACCTGGCTTTTCGGGTTTTCTGATTGTTTTTAAGATATCATACATGATATTTTTTGTACACTTTACACTGCTCTGCAGAGATATGAGTTCTCATAATTCATCATGCTTTAATTCATCTTTAATTTTTAGCAGGACTCTGCTGAAGTTAAAGCTGTATTTTCTCTTGTTCCTTTCCTCAGTGGGGAGAAATACTATGTAGGGAAGAGAATAAGTATTTATCTAGCACACTGTGGGGGGCAAGGATTTTATGATGCTCTGTTTACTGCCATGGCTCATTCTCTGAACAGGAGTGATTTTGGTATACATTTGGCAAATATGCTGTGTAGACATATTTTTGTCTTGGTTTGGAGCTTGTTAAGAACAGACCCCTGAGATAAAGATCAGGGCGTCAAGAGTTTACTTGGGAAATGACCTTAGGAAACACCTGTAAGGGATGGGGAAATGAATCAAGGAAGGGAAGGAGCCAAGGAATGGTGGATTAACAAGGGAGCCCTTAGCACGGTGGCAAGTTGAGCTTAATCCCGCTGGGGAGTGTGAGAGCCATTATAGGACACACACCTCAGAGTTGGTCCATCCACAGCACAGTGAAGCCAGGGTACTGAACCACTCACTCCAGTCAGTTAAGAGCTTCTCACTTGGAGGTATTAGCTCCATAGCACTTTCTAGATGAAGGCTCTGCAGCAGAGAATGACCTCGAGGGGCCACGGGCCATCGTGGTACTGGCAGTCAGATGTTGAGCCAGCATTTCAAAAATGTTAAGGGATTATAGGCAGGGCACCAATGGTATCAATTTCAATTATGGGAAGTTTGGGTAAATCTTCTTAACCTCTGTGCCTCAGATGGAGTTTTCTATTATTCAGTGATTATAAAACATATGCTCCATGATTTGATGTTATTAACATTGGACGTAGGAGAGAGCAAAAACCGAAGAGACAATGTCTAGATTGCTCTTGTGTGGTGGGGCACCTGAATGACTCACTCAGTTAAGCGTCCAACTCTTGGTCTCTACTCAGGTCATGATCTCAGGGTTTGTGGGTTCGAGCCCTGTATCAGGCTCCGCACTGACAGTGCAGAGCCTGCGTGGGATTTTCTCTCTCTCCCTCTCTCATTGTCTCTCTCCTGCTTGTGCTTGCTCTCTCTCAAAAATAAATAAATAATCTAAAAAAAACCCCAAGATTTAGATTGCTTTCATGTGAACCATTTGATATCTGCATCTCTACCTAGATCTCTATATATGTGCATATACATATGTATAAGTTTGTGTATATACACATGTGTTTATTTATTTAAAGTATAAGCTGTTGTCTGTTGTGGTTAAGGATCAGGTGTTCTGGTGAGAGAAACAAAAATAGAAAACTTGTAAAAGAGGCACTAGATTTGCATTCATGAGCTTTCCTTGTCATCAGCTGATATGTATTCACAGACAATTCACCTCTCCTCAATTGCAAAGTTAGAGTCTTGAGCCAGAGCAGAGACAAAAGCTACATTTCAAGGCACATGTCACTTTCATGAATGAGGGGTGGCTGCCAAGAGCATTTGGCTGAGAATTATGAGACCGTGTATAGGTTCATGGTAGATGAGCCCTGTTCTTGTCTACTGAGGTCTACAAGGAGCCCAGAAAGGCCGTGTACGTACCCTCCTAGCTGTGAATGATTTCTACAAGCACTGGAAACTCCTTTTACCCCATCCTGTCCTAGCTTTACTTTATAATCGTCAACTTTAAAAGTTTCCACTAAATGGAGACATAAACAGAATTTTTTAAGTCTCAAGTCAAAAAATAATGTATGCTTAGCACTCACCAAACCTCTTTGTAATTCACTCTCCTCTCCTAAATCTTCAGAAGACCCATCTGAACTGATAACGCTCAGGGTCACTAATATGGACAGAAAGCATCACTGATGTATAGTCATGAAGAAGGATAGGTTAATACTGATGTCTTTCATGACAAGTAAATAAGCTATTGTCATATATGGGGTGCAAAGGCCAGAATTACACAAGAATATAGACATGACATAACGAAACAGAGGTCATAAATCTCCAGGGAACACGGTCCAATATCTTGAAGAGTCATTGAATTATTATACTTATTTATAATTTTAAATAGACTTTCCCATGTATTTTTGTAAATGGTTTCAAAATAAACACTAAGACAAATAATAAAATGCAAACCCAAGGATGAAGCTGTGATGTTCCCTTGATTCAATATTATATGCCCATCATCTAGAAGAATTTCAGACACAGTGTTCACCGTCAATAAATACTTGTGGAATTAATGTCTTGTTTTACCTTTTCTAGACAAGATGATGTATTTTTCTCAGCTCATGTAGAATCATTGCCTTTAACACGGGTTTGCAAGGTACGTCCCAGACACTGTACCTATATGCCGAGGCCTCAGAACCTAGCTCAAGTGTCTTAAATGCAGCAGCTGATCAGAACTTATGTGTTGTAAGAATTTCCATTGTAATGATAAAATAACGTGGGCAAAACATTAAGGAACTAAGTCAAAATCATTAGAGAATGAATGGCAGAAGCTTGTCTAGAATCTAATTATTTTCCTTAAGTCCAGGTTGAACTAGAAAAGAAGAAAACTTTAGAGTAATTAACTGCTAAACATTATGTTGACATGCCCAGGGTTCAAGCTCTGTCTGATGTGGACATTAAGAGAAGAATAAGTCTACGGCCATAACACCCTGAACACACCCAATCTCGTTTGATCTCGGAAGAGAAGAATAGTCCCCCAAATTCACCAACTGCAAATTAGTTGGGGGGAAAAACCTTAAAACAAAGTTCCCAGGCAGTTACCAGAAGTCAAAACATCATCAATCTGCAAAGATCTGTTGCCTTTTACAGTGATCTCTGGCCTTATTGAGCCTAATGGATAGTGACTCCAAATGTCAGATTTTCCTTTTTCATTTGACCCTGAGATTTCAAAGTGAATTACATTTATCACAGAAAGGTCAGTGGATTTCTTTGAAGTGAGATGTGTGCAGAGAATAAGGGAAATTCAATGGTTAATGGGCATTGACTTTTTGGCATCCTTGCCAGTGGGAAGCATGTTGTCTAACTTCCAGCTGTGTAAAAGGAAGATAGAGCTAAATTCCTACTAAATAAATACCTGAATCAATGATGCATTGGTGTCTAAGCCTAAACTATCTCAAGAATAACCATAAAATGAGCTTCTTCTGAATTTAAACTGTGCAACTTTACCCAAGGATGTAAGTAGCAGCTACTTCCAGGGCTCACATCCTCTTGGCCCCTCTTTGGTTTCTGTCATGGTGGTTGTAGATGATTCAAGTTCACCTTCAGCTGACAGATTCCACCTCGGGATAGTTCTTCCTGTCTCTCTATCTCATGCCCTGATGTCTTCTACTGCAGGAACTCTCTTAGTCCTCTCAGGCACAGCCTGGAAGGAAGCGGGGGGGAGGGGAGAGGGGGGCATGTAAGTCCTCAGTGTTCATGAACAAATGTTGCACACTTTTCTCTTTCAGAGGGACCAAACTATGATTGGTGTGTGGGGAGGTGGGGGGGGCGGTGCGTGTGCACATGTCTGTATTCATTTGCCAGAACTGGGGTATAAAGTAAATTTTGAGGAACACCTTTAAAGTCATTGGTTAAATCTCTACACTAACTAGGTCCTGGGTTTACAAAGATAACCGAAGCTGGCCCTTGAATTGTCAGAAGTCAGGATTCAACAGGTGCTAGATATCTGGAAATAGGTTCCTCCCTCTGTCTTCTTCGCAGACTATTCCTCTTTGAAGACTCCGGTCAGAAGTCACCTCTTTCAGGAAGCTTTCTGACACTCTTCCTTCAGAATCTTCATCTATGCATGTCCTTACCAGTTGTTTTTGGGCATATGTGCTTATATCTGTACCTTTTGTTAATAGGTGAACTCCTTGAGATCAAAGACTCTGCTGTATTCAGCTCTGTATCCCCAGAATGTATACCAGTATACATAGCGGGTCCTAAATAGAGGTTTAATTTAAGGAACAGAATTAAATTATAAATCCTTGGAACATTTAGTGAAGTGTCCTGTACATATGGTTGACTCTTTCCTTCCTTCCTCCATTCCTTCCTTACAATGGATTATCCCTGTTGCTACTCCTATGGTCAAATTCTATATCTTTGTAACTGTATGAGTGAGCAAAATCTGCGGTCATTTAAAACCAAATGGATTCCCCATGGTCTTGGAGAAGAGTGGATCAAATTCTGATTACTATCTCTTGGATACCTTAGAATTCAAAGCTCCTATAAAATTGATTTTGATGTCCACCATTTTCAGGATGAACCAACTCTCAGAGAAGATATTAACTATTGGTGGCCACAAAGAAGAGGATAGCAGGTAGATGACCAACTGCTTCTGAGAAGTAAGAAAGAAAAAAGAACAAATAGCCAGTCCCCAGTCTTGTTAGAAAGGTGGGGTGATATGGCCCAACAGTGTTCATTATGTATTTTTTCTCCCATCTAGAAATATTGAAGCCATCTTGTCCTAGGCCTGAATCTTCTGACACCACTAGTCTCCTACTTCACCCTCCCACATATACACACCAAATAAATGCATGTCATCAAACACAAATACAAGCCACTTCTCTCGCTGAACATTTGGTGTGTACCCTCATCGCCCCCCCCCCTTTTTTCATTCTAATGTCACTCATCAATCATGGCTGTAAAATGTAGGGACAAACTCATATTGCCATTCAGCAACTGGATGTGTATGCCATGTTTGGTGGGCTGGCTGTGAAGCATTTTCTCTTTGAATGAAAGAAGTCATCCTGAACACACATTCATTTCTGGTAATTGCTTTTTCTTCTCTATCACCATATGCCGGAGGACATATTTTTTGTTGTTTCCTTTCTGTTGGTTCCATTGCTTATTAATGGGTTTTTGAATTCTGTATCTTTAGGTTTATTTCCTGATTTTGGTCAGGGAACTTTACAGGGAGCACTGCTCTGAGAAAACACGGGAGAGCAAACAGAGATAGCATACCTGATCAGGAAAAAAAAGAACCTAATTCTGCAAAATGTCTTCACAGAAAAGATCTAGTTTTCCTCTTTCAAAGATGGAAGACTGGAAGATCAGGTTTTATTATACCATCCTACAGATTAATAACTGACTCTGAGAGGTGAAAAAGACTTGACCAAAATCATTCACGTGGAAATTTGTGGAGCCTGCTTGCGACAGAATCAAGTCTTGGCTCCTGTCAGATCTTCTCAATGGACCAACATAAAACTTTAATTAATAAGACTAAATCAATTATAATAAAAATAATAATATATGAGCCATTAAATAATTAGTGCCACTCACTATTTGGTAGACTTTTCTGTTATTTTGAATACTCATTTCAGTATGTTTACAAAGGAAGAGAAGCGCTAATAAGTAACTTGTTCATGACTTCATTGCTTTTATGTAGTTGTGTTTAAATCAAACTTAGATGCGACAGCACTCAAAGCCCGTGTGCTGTCACTCCATCACCCAATTTATGGTCTGAGAGCTGGTGACCAAGTTTGGTGAGGCTTTTTGTAGGAAATAGAAACTAGTGATCCTAGGAGCACTTGGGTGTCAGTTAAGCATCTGACTCTTGATTTTGGCTCATGCCCCGATCTCATGATTTATGAGAGCAAGCCCCACATCAGGCTCTGTGCTGACAGCAAGGAGCCTGCTGGGGATTCTCTCTCTCCCTCTCTCTTCCCTTCCCCCACTTGCTCATGTACTCTCTTTTTCCCTCTATCAGAGTAAATGAAGATATATATATAGATAGATAGATAGATATGTATATATATATAGATAGATATAGATATAGATAGATAGATAGGTAGATATAAACCTAATGATCCTAAAACCTAGAGGACAGAAATTAACAAGGGTTGTTTGTGTTAGTAAATCTCACAGCCAAAACTCAAACTAGGATAGAAGACAGAAAATAGATTAGTAGAGACTTAGCAGTTAGCAAATAATTTTAAATTGGGGCACCACTTTCAACTGGATAGAAATAACTAGATGGAGGATATTTTAGTCAGTTTGAGCTGCTCTGACAAAATACCACAGACCGAGTGGCTTAAACAACAGACATTTATTTCTCATAGTTCTGAGGTCTAGGTCACAGTGCCAGTACGGATGGGGCTCTGGTGAGAGCCCTCTTCCTGTCTTGCAGGTGGCCTCAATCTGTGTGCTCCCATGACTTTCTCTTTGTGCACACATGGACACCTACCTACCTACCTACCTACCTACCTACCTACCTACTTACCTACCTACCTACCTACCTATCTATCTACCTACCTACGTACCTATATATCTATCTGTCCATATACACATATGCATGCAGTGACTTTAATATCTTCATGAGCACCTACCATTACCTACTTACCTCTGAAAGACCTCATCTCCAAATAACATTACACCGAGAGTTAGGAATTCAACGTATGAAGTTTGGGGGACACAACTCAGTCCATATCAGAGGAAATGAAATAGAGACTTAGTGGAGATGCATTGTCTGTTCAGTGGACAACTTGTTTCAGGAAGTACTGAATTCAGGCATTAAAGGGTGACTGGAACAAAACTCACTCTCTTTCTCATCCTTCCTAGACTCCACCTCTTGGCTCTGCTTATCTTATGTGTGGCCTCATTTTCCCCAACTGCAACCAAGTTCTCACCTTATTCCAAAGAAAATGTACTGCCCTCTTTCATCTCTGTAATCTGAAGGACAAGTACTTTCTACCTCTACATTTAGCCTGGAGGAAGAGCTCTGTTGGCTGAGCTTGGTTATAAGCACAGACCCAGACTATGTGCTAAGACAGGAGGACTGAGTGACTGAAGGTCTGGGTTACACACTCAGGCTGTGGCCAGAGGATGGGCTCCTATGATTGGTTAGGCCACAAAAACCACATTGTTGCACAGGAGATGAGCAGTTGTCTAAGAAAATGGAGCACTTGATGGACAAAACTATCTACTGTGCACTGCAGAAATGTGCCAGTGGAGTAATTGGTGGGTGGTGAGAAATAGAATAACTTGGAGTAGGGAGGGGAAGAACGGGGTGAGAATCAGGTAATCTGGGCTCTGTTCTATTACTCTCTGCATATCAACAATGAGTTTCACTTTTCTGGGCTTCAACTGAACCATCAGTAGCATGAGGAATCCCTGAACTGGCTGTGGATAAGAACCATGTTAGAGATGTTTAAAAATACATTTCCAGAATGTCCCAACACAAGACAACTGTATATAATGATAAAAGTTAGAAAAATCATTATTTCTTACCCAGTACTCAGGGACCACTGTACTGGGTGACTTCTCTGGACTTTTAATGTTCTAACAGTTGATTATTGTAATAAAGAGGGAGAGAGAGAGAGAGAGAAAGACAGACAGGGAGAGAAAGACAGACATAGAGAGAGAGAGAATAGTTTTGGATGAGGAATAAGAACATGCAGACTTTTATGGCTGACACAAGATAGCTGCGCTACATGTCACTCAATACTCCCCTTATGGTGTCTGCTTGCTGATAAACAGTGAAACCCTGCCACATGCTTTCAAGCAAAGAAGGTTCTCAAGACTTTCCAAATAAAGATCAATGGGCTCATTCTGCATGCAGACATTTTCATCAACGGAAACACACACCATAGAAATAGACTACTCCCCATGGTTTCCTGCCCTCCAGCTTTCGGAAAGTCAGAACAGATGCTCGACAGCCTTACAGAGCCCCAGACTGCTGGCAGCTGTGCATTGACTCCTGCTAATTAAGCCACCTATCACCTGACCAACAGTGCATTCCACATTGGGATTGCTCTAGGAGAGGCAACAGTCACACTAATCATTCACCTTGAGTAGAAAAGATTTCAAACACAAAACGAGCTTCTTCCAGCACTGCCTGCTCCTACAGGGAAGACAATAAGCTCCACACTGAAAGTGAGAACACAATTTACTGGGGATTAGTGTCACAGCTAGTTGTGGGTGTGAAAATAAATCGCTTACGCATCATGTAGTCATGGAGTCCTCAACCAAGGTATAAATTTGGATCACCTGTGGGACTTTTAGATCAAAGATCCCTGTACCCCAATCTGGAACGTGTGTATCAGAATCTCAGACAGGTGGACACGTGTAGACTCACAAATCTTGTTCATTATGATGTGGTTAGAATTGACCCAGCAGATTCCCTACCTCTGTAATGTATTACAGATTGTAATGTCTGGCCTGCTATGGGGTTAATTAGAGACTAGGACTCAGACTTGTTGAGAATTAAAACAAGATAAATGTAGAATGAAGATTTAAGGACTGAGGCTATTATCCTGCATTATTTTTTAAGAGATAATATAAAAATATACATGTTTGTATATCATCTTAGGATAGGGATGCAGCAAAGGTAATGAATATCAGATTGGAGTCACATAAGTGACTTATATCCTGATCATATGTACTTATTTGACATAATATGAACACACACACACACACACACACACACACACACGATAGTGAATAGTACTTTTTCTGAAAAAGCAATTTTGCTTTCTGGATTCGAATTTCCACCCCATGACTCAACCATGCAAGCTAGTTAACCTCAGAGTCCTCAAATAGGAATTGGGGTTAAGAGTCGTGCCTACTTGATAGAATTTTTACAAGATTTAATATAATGTAATATCATTAAAAACTTATAAATGTAAAGCACTCTGTTCAGTTCTTGGCATGCAAATTCTTGGTATACGTGAGTTATGACTATTCCTCAAAGCCTGAGAAACTGTATTTCTACTTAGTGTTGACACCAAAGTCTGGAGTTAAGTCTTGATCATGCCATTTACTAAATTGCCATGATCCATTCGCCAGCTCTGGTCAAAATGGGAAATGGACCAGTGTGAGCACAAAGGAAGCTAATAGAGTGGAAGCAGAAAGCTGGGAGATGGCTGCCTTAATGCTTCCTACTCAGTGTGGACCATGGAACAGCAGCAGCCTCCACATCACCTGGGAGCTTGTTAAAAAACAAGAATCTTGAGCCCTACCCCAGACCTATTGCATCAAAATATGCATTTTAACAAGATCCCTAGGTGATTCCTATTACATTAAATTTTAAGAAATACTGCTTTAGTGGGTCAGGTCCAGGCAAGGAAGATGCTGGAACAAAAGCATAACTCAGCACAAAACTACAAACAAAAATAGAATTTCCCAACGGTGGGCAAAGACAGTTACAGAGTAAACCATTGACAGATAACTGACAGGTAATTTTACAGGGACGGAGCCCGTAAATGGAATTCTGGAATAGAAGGTTTTGCTATCTAGGACTGTTCTTTAGGGTCAGTTCACTTAAAGGGGTCTGTAATCCTGATGAAAGAGGTCAAAATGCTGAGCAAACTTGGAAAACATAGCTGACTTCATGCATCAGAGGCAAGAGGAGAAGCGTGAGCAAAATTTCGGAGCTAGAGGTGGGTCTGGGCAAGAGCACAGGTGAAAGGTCAGAGGGGGAGCAATCGGAGTGAGCTGGGGAAGGAGTGAGGAGCAAGAGTCAGGGGCCCCAGAGCAATGGGAGGTCCCAGGTCCTTTGCCCATGAACTAGAACTATGAAGCGCTTACAGTGTGAGCGCCAATTCTTAAGATGGCAGCCAGTCTGTGAGAAGCAGGGTCTGTGAAACAAACAGGATAAATTCCGTGCTTTTCAGCCCTAGAAGCAGATCACCGTCATCAGGGGACACTTACAAAGGTAAGGTGTCTGCTCCCACATCCTGAAATTGTGCCTAATGGTCCATCGGGAGCAAGACTCTGGTATTTCTGTTTTCCTGGCAATGCCCCAGATGTGCTGGGGTCCAGCCAGAGAGAGAAAGGCTCAGGTCATGGTCTCCTGGTCATGTGGGTTCAAGCCCCACATCAGGTTAACACTGACAGTGTGGAGCCTGTTTGGGATTCTCTCTCTATCCCCCCCCCTCAAAATAAATAAATAAACTTAAAAATAAATAGTGTGGGGGCACCTGAGTGACTCAGTGGGTGACCACCCCACTTTGGCTCTGGTCATGATCTCATGGTTTGTGAGTTCTGGCCCCACATTGGGCTCGCTGCTGTCAATGTGGAGACTGCTTGGGATTCTCTGTCTCCCTCTCTGCCCCTCTCCTGCTCGTGCTCTCCCCAAAATTAAAAATAAATATTAAAAAATAGTGTGTGTGGAAGAGGTGTGAAAATTAAAATTGCCTTGAATTGTGCAAAATAAAAGATAAACACTCCACCCTTTCAGGCACCTCCTCAAAAATATTCACCATTCACAGTTTCTAAAAATATTTCAGTACTTTACTCCGTGTGCACATGTACATACATGTATGTGCATTTTGTATATTTACAGATACCAATACTAATGCATAGTGTCAGGGGTCTTGCTCTCCGCCCCCCCCCCATTTAATAACATACTGTGATTATCTTTCTGTATTAGTTCACACATTTATTTTAATCCTTCTAAAAATTTTTAGTGTTTATTTATTTTGAGAGAGAGTGAGAGCAGGGGAGGGGCAGAAAGAGGCAGACACAGAAACCAAAGCAGCCTCCAGACCCTGAACTGTCAGCACAGAGCCTGATAAAGGCTCAAACCACCATCAGTGAGACCATGACCTGAGCCACCGAAGCTGGATTCTTAACCAACTGAGCCACCCAGGGGCCCTTATTTCAATCCTTCTAAATGTCACCCAGTATTTCATCATTCGAATATATAATAATTTATATATCCAGCCCCATATTGAAGGACACTTTTCCCAAGGTCTTTTCTTGCCATTATTATTAAAGCTCAAATAAGTATCTTTATGCATCTTGCCTAACTTTTGCCAAAATACTTCTACAGTATGTCCATGTACCTGTAGCAAGATGCCGCCATCATGGGAAACACACATCTCTATTTTTATGGGTACTTTCTGTACCCGTACCCCTTCCACACAAGTTGACCATTTCATCCTCTTAATAACTGTTTGTTTTCCCAGAACCCTCCACAGCAATAAGTATGATGCTCTCAAACGTTAAGATTTTTGCCAATCTGTGTGGTGAACTCTGTCATTTCATTCTGGTTTGGATTTACAAAATTTAAACATGAGTTGCCGCGGACTTTAAAAATATCAAGAGATAGTCCTGAAACATGTGTATGTTTCTGACTCCCCGGTAGCATGAGTCATACCTTGTGTACTACCCTCACCCAATACCCCAGTGCCCAGCACAAGGCTCTGGAACACAGAGACTGCACATAGTTGCTGAAATGATTGACCAAAATGAATTACCAACTGTCCAGAAGTGGTTTCACTGCCATTGTTTTGTGTGTGGGTATATGTTGGGGGTGTGCACTCACATCCTAAGCCAATAACAGTTAACCTTTATTGAGCACTTATGTATACTGTTCTAAGTACCTCTCATACATTACTTCAGTTCATCTTTAGAACCACCAACAAAGTGAGTACTATTGTTATTTCCATTTTAATAATAAAAACTAAAGCCAAGAAAGTTTAAATATATTTGTTGGGTCCAGAGTTATGAGCCTGCAGAGTTAAGACTCAAGAAATCTAGGGTTTAGCTAGTAAGTGTTTTTCATCTCTGTGCTACTCACCACCTCTCAGTTAGTGAACTGTTGTATTTCTTGTTTCCCAGGCAAGTAACACCAGAACTTTTTACCAGTGCAGAATTCTAAGCATCAGCCTTTAGAATCTCATGTTAATCTTGATGTTGTTACAGATGGACACACGGGAGTGGAAGCCATGATACCTTGAAGCTCCACAGACGCACTTCTCTGATCCCTATCAGGGATCTGTTCACTTCTCTGATTCCTACTATGGATCTGCTCACAGCAGAATATTAAATATGACCCTTCCTATAGTCTTAGAGAATCTGCAAAAGTCACAAGTGCTGAGAAACAGAATAGATGATTCTAAGTATATCACTGTAGTGCAGGTCTTGCCAATGAATGGCCCACAGGGAGTGATTATATCCAGAATTAACCCATGTTTAGGTAGAGGAGGTCAGAGGTTGGACACTAGAAGACCTACTTTGGTGGAGGTTGTAGATATGCAGTAAATTCCTGTTTACTGAGGCAAGAGAGGCTTTCTGACCTTCCCCCTTAAAGCAAATGAGGGGCTTCAAGGGAGCTAATCAAAGATGGGTGTTCCTTGAAATTCAGAGGACTTAAGAATTGATGCCTGATAAGCCTGAAAATGTCTGAAGGCAAAAGGTGGCTGCTGGAGTGACCACGGTAGCAAGAAAAGGAACTGACAGAGTGTGAGGAGAAGCCAGGGAGCACTGCCTATGCCACGGGGAGGAGCCAGAACTTCCTACCTGGGGACATTCCCACTTAAAGAGGCTTCCACCTGCGGAAGCTCCAAGGGACCCTCAGAGGCACTCCAGGAAGGAAGAATTCAACCTGTGAACATCTACAGGGCACAACCCTACTGGCCGTCTCTGTTGCCTCTCCTGTGTCCCTGCTTTGTCCCTGGAGAATAAGAGGCAGCGTGGGAGGAGGGGAGGAGGGGTGGAGTGGGGAGATGAAGAAAAATGTAAGAAGCACACAGAAAAGCCCTTCCCAGCCTCTATCCTAATTCAGGTGTTCTAGTCTGAGGCAGAACAAGTTGGTGAGAGAGAGAAGCTTTAAATTGGACGAGAGATCGCACGGATGGCCCTGGACATTTTCATCCCGGAAAGTGACCAGACACTCCATGGATTCCAGCCCACATTCCATCCACAAGCTAGAAGGGCTTCAGCAGGGCTTTGGGGACGCGATGCAATACAGTTGGCTGGCTTGCGTCCATGTTAAGTCCGGCTCACCTTCGGCAATTTGGAATTTGGTCGCAGCCCAGCTCAATTTCTGGCTCAGGTTTTTGTGAAACCTCTATGAATCCCCAGCTGAATGCCAGTGCCACTGTGTGCTTGCCCATTCCTTTCAGATGGCACACCGTGGCCACACGCCTCTATTCGGTCCTTTCTCTTATTTTTCAGGTTATTATAGGAAGAGATGAAAAAAGAATAGAAATAAGACCGCAATGTCCTGTTATTATATCCAAAGCGCCATTTGAAGGCATGTAAACATGCACTAGTGTTCTGTATAATCACACATTTGTATGTATTATCATTTGCTATTAGTTTTATTTCTCCTATTTTAAACGTTATTATCCAAACAGGCTGGGCACAAGCTTTCTGTACTTGCTCCACCATAAATAAACAAAAACGCCTAAACACAATTTGTAAAATGTCATCTCCAAACCACAGCTAGGATGCTGCATAAGTAGGAAACCAAAATTAAATCAAACTGGGCACAATGCCCAGACCACAGGCTCCGGGCAAACAGACGTGGAGAGAGGAAACAAGAAAAGACAGTAAATTGCAGAAAACTGGAATAACAGGGAAACCAGAGTAATTAACCCTGGGACCAGTGTGTCTTGTTCTGGGACCCACCTTCTAGTTACCTTTGGAGAACAAATGTGAAAAATAGCCATTTTTATTTGAAGTGAATCTCCATTTTTGGTTCTGCCTGATTTTCTTCTAAGTCAAGCTAGGGGAAAGGTAACAGTCATTGTTATTCTGTAGGCCTGGGTCATTTTCCTTATTCACCTAATACTTGCTTAAAAAGTAAAATAGTGACTAAAGTGATGCCAAGAAGGGTAAAAATCATGAAAAAAAAAAAAAAACAGTTGCAGCAACAGCTACCATAACAAGAGCTGCTCTCCTTTCCTGGCCAACGTGACAAATGCCATCAGAGCCTCACCCATGCCGCTCAGCGCATCTGCATCCACCTAGTGCTCTGGTCCCTGCCAGGCTGGAAGCTTCCAGCCTCAAGCATCTGGATCTTTCATTTCTCCTCTCCTCTGCCCAAGGGCTTTCTCCAGCCCCAGAAGAACTAGCAGGTGCTCAACCACAACAACTCACCAACCACGAAAGGCGTGGTGTTAACACCCCTGGAGGCAACCTTCAATCAGTGTGGAGGAGGGTCAGTGGACAAAAGCTCCCATCTCCTTGGTCTTTAGGTGGTCAAGGTGAAGTTTCCTAGCAGTTCCTGGTCAGCTTGGACACCAGTGGTCCAGGATGGAATCCCATTCACTAGTATGCTTTGGCTTTTCTCCCTTATCTGTGTCATTTTCTCTACTTCTTAGATTGCCTCCCCAAACTCTACTTGCATCAACGTCCTAAGTTCAGAGGCTGTCTTTGGACAATCCAAAACAACACAGTCATCTATTATGAGTCAGTTACTTTAATTTCCTATCTGCAATGCTCAGAATAAGCTTCAGTATTTTACTTATAATATCTCTAATCCTCAGAATAAATATGCATATTAAATACTATAATCCTTATTGAATAAATGAGAAAACTGATAGTCAGGCTATATGACTTGCCTGAAGTTTTGTAGCTTGAAAATGGCAGACACACATTAGAATTCAGCTTCAAAGCCAGTACCATAATTTTTAGATCATCTTGCCACCCCTTCTTACCATACACTCTGCTGTGATGAAAGCCATACCAAGCTTATCATTGCAATATTTACCACATCTAGGACTCTGCCTGACATAAATACTTTCTCCAGTAGATATTGGGGAATAAATCAATGAATTTAATGTACCCATCAATCATGTATTGAGCAGCATCTAAACCAAATATTGTGGTTGGCTGGAAGATGCAAAGATGACTAAAATAAAAATTTCCCTTAAAAAGTATCATGGACTACCAAGGAAAACAATGCAGGTCAGTAAATGAAGTAGGGTGAGCATGACCGCACCAGAATGCACACAATGCTGTTTGGTAGATATGAAGATGTGGGGAGATAAGTCACTTACACAGTCTTCAATAAATGACTTCTTCCCCAATGGTGAAGAGTGAGGTCTCAGGTCAGCAGAGATCCAGCGATCACCCTCTCATGATATGCCTCAGCTGCACAGGGATGCTTCATTCTTGCCCCTTCAAAGCCAACCCAAGTCCACCAACTAAGAGGAGTGGGTAGTAAAGCCCAGCAACTTTCTTCACTTGTGGGATAACTCAGATGGAAAACATCTCTCTCCAGAGCTCTATTCCAGGCTGACTAAGGATTTGTCAAGCTTGTACTGAAGTAGGACTTTTTCTTCTCCCCAATCTTGCTTCCTTTCTCCCCTTTCACAGGTACTGGTCTCTAATAAACATTTTACACTCCAAATGCCATCTCAGCATTTGCTTCCAGTGAACTCAACCAGTGATCGTTGTTAATGATTCAAGCAAGTGGTGAGGTAGAGATTTGAAGCAGGGCCATTCACTGTCTGGGAGGCAAAGAGGGCCCAGAACTAGTAGCAGGTGAAGTACAGACAGTCCCTGACATAAGTTTGTGGTACAATTGTTAGCAATTTTGCTGGTGAGTCAAGCTGTATAAGAGAAAGGAATCAACCAGGCTGCATAATGAATGAGGTATTCAAGACAGATATATGGAGGAAATAGTACCTATTTCCTTTATTTAAAAATCAACCAGGGGCACCCAGATAGCTCAGTCAGTTGAATGTCTGACTCTTGATTTCAGCTCAGGTCATGATCTCAGGGTCATTGGAGCAAGTCCTACATCAGGCGTTGAGTGTGGAGCCTGCTTAAGATTCCCTCTCTCCCTCTGCCCCTCTCCCCTGCTCATGTACTCTCTCTCTTTCTTTATCTCTCTCTCTATCCCTCTAAAAAAATTAACCAATTGTAGATGTTAACCACATCTACCAGATATATTTCACAGCCATATGTAGCAATACATAAATTAGTGTTTGTTAAATAACTGGGTCCTATTGCCTAGTCAAATTGACACATAAGACTAACCACAATGGTTCCTTTGTTAGGAAGGGTCATACCGGTGTCAGATGATATCCTGAAGTACTGGCCAACATCCAGGTAACAGTGATTCATGGTATCCAGAGGCCTCCCAGTGCTCATTTCTTTGGTCCCTGAAATTGGATGGACATAGTTGGCAGTTGACACAGTCTCCGAATTGGGATCTTAGTCTCTGAGTTAAAAGCCATCATAGTAGGAAAGGCCAAGTGAAAACCTCTGAAATTACCAATGTCCTCTTCCTCCCATGCAAAATTAAAAACAGAATAATACCACCCTTAAGAACTGAAAAGATGTGGGTGCAGATCATTGCTATGATCTCCTCCATTATAAATACTTTTTAATGTTTTTATCTATTTGAGAGAGCGAGAGCAGGGAAGGGGCAGAGAGAGAGAGGGAGACACAGAATCCAAAGTAGGCTCCAGGCTTTGAGCTATCAGCACTGAGCCCAACACGGGGCTTGAACCCACAAACCGTGAGATCATGACCTGAGCCAAAGTTGGATGCTCAGCCGACTAAGCCACCCAGGCACCCTTTAAGAGATTAAAGGATCTCTTCCTTTAATTCACCACAACAATGCTATAGAAATTGGGAGAATCCTGGAGCATTACTGCAGACTACTGTTGTTCAACCAAGTAGTAGCCCCAACTAGCACTACCATGAGAGAGAAGGTATTTGTTTTTAATTTGAATGTTTATTTATTTTTGAGAGGGAGAGAGAGCTTGAGTGGAGGAAAGGCAGGGAAAGTGGGAAATACACAGTCCGAAGCAGGATCCAGGCTCTGAGCTGTCAGCCCAGAGCCTGACATGGGATGTGAATTCATGGACCGTGAGAACATGACCTGAGCCGAAGTCAGACACTTATCAACTAAGCCACCTAGGTGCCCTAGAGATGGTATCTTTAATAGGGCAGATCAATATCTCCTCAAGTACCTGGCATGTGGATTTTGATATTGTGTTCTTTCCTATCCTTATCCGAAAAGATTTCAAAACAGCTTGTATTTGCATAAAACAACAACAACAACAATAATACACACACACACACACACACAGTTTTGCCTGGGACTATGTTAAGTCTTCTACTTGTTGTCATAATAATAAAGTACAACGTGACCTGGACTTTGGGGATAGTCTGATAAACATCATATTGACTGATTACATTCATGATGCCAGGTTGATGGAGCTGGATGAGCAAACAGTGGCTACAAACTAGAGGCCGGGATAAGACACGTATGCTTCAGGGAGTGGGAATCAAACTCTGCAGATATTTGGAGGCTAGACATATCTGTACAATTTTAAGAGTTGAATCATCAGGAGGTCAGGAGGTTATACTCCAGGAACATGGTCTTCAAAGTAAAAGAAAGTTACTGTGTCTCACATCTCCCACCATGAAGAAGAAATCTCCAAGCCTACTCGGCCTCTTTGAGTTCTGGAAACGATATGGTCCACACCTAGGAATATAGCTGTGTCCATATTCTGGGTGACACAGAAGACCCAAATTTAAGATGGGTCCTGGAGAAGGAAAGGGTGAGGCATCATGTCCAAGCTTCTAGGTAAGCAGCCCTGTTGCTTGGACCATATGATCTAGAATACCCTATGGCATTGTATATATCAGTGGAGGTGGAAAATGCCATGGAGTACTTTTGGCAAAATCCAATTAAAAAAATACAACACAGCTATTGAAGTTCAGGAACAAATCCAAGCCACCTGCAGCAAATAATTATAAGCTTTTGGAAAAACAACTCTATGTAGAGACAAAACATCTGACCATAGCACATTAAATGACAATGTGACCCAAACTACCCATTATGAACCGGGTTCTGTCGGATACACCAGAAAATAAAGTCAGGCAAGTCCAACAAACGTTCCCTATAGGGTGCAAGTGTCACATTCAGGACTGAGCCTGAGTGGGACACAGAGTGCAAGCAAACTACATGAAAAATTAGTCCAAGACACCATGATCCATCTCTCCTGAGAAAAGCATCACTCCGTTAGCTCACACTGTGGCTCTAAGGTGGAATACTGTTCAGCCTCATAAAGGAGAAGAAAAAATACAAAGCATGGTTTAGGGATTTGTTGGTACAGAGTGGAAATGCAAGCTAAAATGAGTGGAAATTTCACTGTAACCTCATTGCAATGGTTCCACTGAAAACCCATAGCGAGGAGTAGTCCTCCCAATGAGCAAAGTTTTGAGCAGTGCACCTCATCGTTCACTGTGAGTAGAAAGACAGATCGTTTGAAATTAGAATATGTATAGTGAATCATGGGCAGTGGCAAATCTCATCAGAAAAATATTAATAGATTAGGGACGGGGGGCTACAGAAGTAAACACAAAGTATGAAGGCATTTTAGCCACATGTTAATACCCACAAGAGAGCATCAAACCCTGGGAAAATACTAAATATGCAAGCGAGCACAATAGTTCCATCATTGATGTACTACAGCCACTGCTGTCAGCCACTCCATTGTTGTCACATTGGGTGCATGAATGAAGTGACCGCAGTTAAAGAAGTGAAGGCTACCTATGGGCTCAACACTATGGACTCCAACCAACCAATGCTGATCTAGTTGCTCTCACCATTGATTATCACAACGTTCAGGAAGAGAAGCAAAATATCAGCCCTGATATGGCACATGTGGCCCGCCACATGGTGGAAAATTACATTGGACCCTTTCTTTCTTTACAAGGGCCAATAGTTTGTCCACATTGGGATATATATCCACTTTACGTACTTTCAGGACTTTTCCCTTGCTTCCTGCAGGGACCTAGTGAGCACTCACTATCTGAGGACTTATGGTCCATCAGTCTGGAATCTCATGTAACATTGATAGGGAATTCACTTTACAGAAAAGAAGGAATGGAAATGGGAACATGATAGTGAAATCCACTGGTCACATGGCATTTTTTGACCCAGAAGATGCCAGCCTGGAAGAGGATTGGAATGTCCTGTTCAAGGCAGAGCTGAAGTGCCAGCCTGAGGGCAGTACACTGAATGAAGAGCACCCATCTGCTAGGATTCATTGCATTCATTGAATTAGTTTTTTTTTTAATGTTTTATTTATTTCTAGGAGAGAGAGAGAGACAGCATGAGCAGGGGAGGGTCAGAGAGAGAGGGAGTCACAGACTCTGAAACAGGCTCCAGGCTCTGAGCTGGCAGTCAGCAGAACCCGACACGGGGCTCGAACCCATGAACCGCAAGATCATGACCTAAGCGAAAGTCGGACACTTAACCGACTAAGCCACCCAGGCACCCCTCATTGAATTAGTTTTTATATGGTAGCTTTCCAACAGAGAGAATGTATGAGAACCAAAGGGTGGAAGCACGAGGGATCCCAGTTGCTGTCATGCCAAATTATTCACTTGAGGATTTTTATTTCTCGTCTCCACAAGCGGAGATATGCAGAATTGGAAGTCTTGGTCTCCAAAAGGGGCGCACTTTTTGCCAGGGAATACCACAAAAGTTCTGTTTAGTTATGAGGTATAGCTCCTACCTGAGCAGTTTCGGTGGTTCTAGAGAACAGCAGGCAAGAGGTCGTTGACCCTGATAGGCAGGTGGATCCTGGGTTCCTGTTATAGTCTATGGACAAAGGAATATTTCTGGAACCGATGTGATCCACTTGGATGCTTCTTGGTATTCCATTGCTAATTGTAATTATAAATTGATTGGTGTAGGAAACTTGGCCTAATTAGGGCATTGTGACAGGGGCTCCAGCTTCTTGGTAGTAATGTTTAGGTTATACCACCAGGTGGCCTTGATAATAGTGGAAGTGGAAAAGAATCTATAGTAGATCAAGGGCAAAGAAACACACTAAGATCTACTGGAAATGGAAACTTGTTGTAGTTTCAGGGGCTGTATTTCATCCCACAGCCATTTTCACAGAATGAGAATAAGAAATCCTAAAGTGTATATGGAACCACAAAAGACTCCAATTAGCCAAAACGATTTTGAAAAAGAAAAGTAAAGCTGGAGGTGTCTGCATTCTAGACTTCAAATTATATTGCAAAGCTGTAGTAAAACAATATGGTACTGGCCCAAAAATAGACACATAGATCAATGAAACAGAATAGAAAACCCAGAAATAAAAACACAATAAAGCAGAAAACAATATCCAATGGGAAAAAGACATTCTTTTCAACAAATTGTGTTGTGAAAACTGGTTAGTTACACGCAAAAGAATGAAACTGGACCATAGTCTTACATGACACACAAGTTCAAAATGAACTAAATGAATTAAAGACCTAAATTTGAGATATAAAACCAAAAAAAAATAATTAAGAAGAGAGCACAGGCAGCAATTTCTCTGATATTGACAGTAGCAACATTTTTCTAGATATGATTTCCTTATGCAAGGAAAATAAAAGCAAAAATAAACTATTGGGGCTATATCAACATAAAAAGCTTCTGCTCAGTGAAGGAAACAATCAATAAAACTAAACATCAAACTACTGAATGGGGGAACATATTTGCAAATGATATATCCAATAAAGGGTTAGTATCTGAAATATACAAAGAAGATATACAACACACTCAACCGCCTCTTAAATTTCCTCTTAGGAAGATTACTCTACTGGAATTTTGAAAGTGTTCATATTCTGAATGTATATGGACAAGTGAATTTGAACATCCCAATGGGTAAACTATGGTAGATCCAAAGCTGTGCTACCAGATCTCCCTTCAACAAAGGGCTTCCTGCCCAACTGCAAGGAGTGTGCACAGCAGTCTCCTGCTGCAGATGCCTTTGAGCTGCCTTGCCTTAGATTGTGTCCTCTGGGCAGCCCACTTCAGGGACTGAGTGAGGGAGGCATGTAAAGATCTGACCATTTTGGCTCCATTTAGGTAGCTCTGTCTGGCTGCCTCACAGTTCAACTTCTTTCTCTGCACAGTCCTGCTTTGTCTCCCTTCCCTTTCAGGAAATTGATCCCTGATTGATGTTTACCCCACCCAAATCCTGTTTTAGCATCTACTTCTAGAAAGACTGACCTGGGGTATACTCCTAGAACTCAAACATGTGAGTGACTAACTTCACTTACCGGAATTGGAAGAAGGTTTTGCAGAGATTTCCTTATGCCTGGCATGTGGAGATTATTTCATAAACACTGAGTGGCTTGAACTGAACTGACATTGAAGTTGGGTGTTCTAAATAAGTGGGCATTTCCCAAGGCTAAGGGTGTTCCGAACTATAAGGGAATCTGGCACACGTTGGAGGAGGGACACAGGAGGATGAACAGTGTGGGCTTTCCATACAAAACTTCTCCAAGTGGATGGCTTAAACAATAAAACAAGAAGCTGAATGTGAGTGCAAGGTGAAATGGGTTGCTGTCAGAGAAGCTCAATGTAAGAAGAGCAGTGATGGTAAAAGTCAGTAAATGGTTGAGTCCTTGAAGGCAAACTCCAGTGCAAAGCACTTGTCATCTATTATCTTTTTATTCCTAATAACAATGCAATAAAAAAGTACCACTATTTTTTTACTATTTTACATATGGGATTCTAACGTTTGGAAAGAGTTAGCAACTCATTCTTTGTGAAACCACTTGAGAGGTGGAGCTATTCACCTAGAAAATAGAGGAATGGACAGGAATAAAAGTATGAAAGTTCCGTGATACCACTGTTAGATCCCTTCTGGTAACTGGCTAGCTCCAGATTTCTGTTCATTTGGCTATTACGGACCCCGATTTGTTGACGGCATGTTAGTGAGGTTTTTGGTTACTTGCAACTGAAATTATTCCTCACTGATTAATTAGGGGGTAACTGCATATTTAATATAAATTGAAATCAACATGCTGTTAAAATTTTCTCTTTGAACATAAGACTTTTCAAACAAAATCATAAGTAGTTCCCCTAATTATTTTATGATATGCATGTCTTTAATGCAAAATAACAAAGTGCGATTAGTATGTCTGACTACTTTCTTGTCTTTGTCCCATAAAGCATTCTACATACAAAATACCTTTTAGAGTCATAGGTTCCAGAAGTGAGAAAGTAAGATAGTGGCTTCCTTAGTACAACAATGTGCGGAATGTAGGCACTGCTGCATCTTGAGGATTCATGTCTATCCCCTCTTTGAACATTTCACTAATCATTAACTAACCACTGTGTGGGATGACCTATTTGCTGGATGCAGAGATGTGGTGATTTATAAAGTTCTTTCTTTGGGGAGGATTAAATTCTATTACCTCTCTAGAACTTCATTCACCAAACCTGTTCCTGACCCTCGAAGCTAAATATAAGTTTATTAATCCTCCTATATTTTTACAGAGACAACTATCTTGCCATTTCCCCCCAAAAGTCAACATGTTCTTTCATTCACACAGTAAATATTTGTCATCCATTATGCACTGGGTATTGTGTTAGATGCTGCAGGATATAACAGTGTATAAAATGGGCAATGTGCCTGCTCTCTTGGAATGAGATTCTAGTAGAGAAATGCACATCACAAATGAATAAACAGGATAGTAATGTGTGTTATGAAGACCAAAACTAAAAAGAGAGAGTGTTACAATATCCACTTGTTTGCACAGAGAGCAGCTTTAGATGAGGGGAGCAAGCAATGTGTAAGCTGAGCTCTGAGAATAATAAGGAGTAGCCAAACATATGGAGATCTTGAGGAAGAATTTTTCAGTGAGAGGAAAATAAAGCGTCAGTTCCCTGAGGCATGAATAACTTTGGTCTCTGTAGAAACAGCAATAAAACAGATGTGTCAAGAGAGAAGTGAATGAGGAAGAAGTGAAAAAAGATGCCCCTGAAAAGAACAGAAGAGCTTGATCAGGAAGTACTCATGGGTCAAGGCGAATTTGGTTGGGTTAATAAGGGCAATGATCTGATCTAACAACTAACACTAGATTACCAAATACCTGTCTCAAGATACTGGCTTTCCTAATCTCCTGAGAGTGTCACCTTACAGATGTCACCAAGCTCAAGCTTCAGATTTCTCATTTGTAAAAATAGGAGATTTGATGAAACTATAAATTCTTTAGAAGGGTAAACGAGGAGACAGAGGTGTGTGATTTGTAAATTTCAGAGCGTTATTTACATGCATACTGTTTCCAGAATTACATTTTCCGTTTCCAAACTAAATGTTCTCAATTCCTCTACTGTTCTCCATATTACACAGTACAAGGTTTCCTGTTTCTTCTTCATCCAGGTGCCCTCAGTTAAAACCCAAATTTTTAGGGTAACAGCCTAATGGTGTAATCCCAAGTATCACTTTGTGTTGATTCAAATCTCTCTCAGACTGTGGCGTCTGAGAGTAAGAACAGCGACAAAAGTTAAAGTCATCTCGATCATATATTGGGTAGAAACATCACCTGTTGTGGGATCGGACACATTGTCCTGATCTTATAGGCCAGTTAATCCATTTGTATAATGGGGAGAATAGTTATCTAGATTAATTGGATGAAATAGATGTGAGGAGAATGCCTGAGCTCCAGGTACCCATGGTGATGCCGATGTTATCCTTGACCCATTCTCCTGTAGAGTCACTAAAAAGAAAGCTGCTCTCTCTTTTTTACATTTTCATTTATTTACTTTTGAAAGTCATATGAGAGAGAAGCAGAGAGTGAGGGAGAGAGAGAAAGCCTGCCCAAGCAGGCAACATGCTGTTGGATCAAAGCCCAACATAGGGCTTGATCTCACTAACTGTGAGATCATGACTTGAGCCAAAATCCAGAGTCGGATGCTCGACTGACTGAGCCACCCAGGCACCCCTAAATTGTCTCTTAGTGAATTTGAAGGTACTATGATGCCACTCAGTGAGCCCTTGGTAGGAATTTATTAAATGGAAGTGAGCATAGTAACCATGTGACCCCAGCAAAGCACGCTCTCCTCTGTCTCCAGTAATCTCAGGACCGTGGTATGAGAGCAATGAACTAGAAAACAAACTCCAAATACGCATATGCCTTCTAATAACGTAGGGCTCTTTTTTCAGGTGCATAGTCAGTGAGAAGAGACTTTAAGGCTGCTTGAAGGGACCTTCAGAGGGCTCTTCTTTGCTGTGTCTTTCCCTCCTCCTTACTGTTTATTTTCAACTGGTCTATAATTTTCTTCATTGCCATGAGATTTTGTAGCAACTGGCATCCTTGTAGTTGCTTATCACCAAGATCTCCTTTGCTTTTGCCAATGCCCTTTGATGTGACCTTCCTCACCTCTCCCAGATAAAGTTCACATCACTAGGCAGAAATGTCTGTCTTAGTTTCTACTGCCACAGTAGCAAATTAACACAAAGTAGTAGCTCAAAGCAATGCAAATTTATTCTATTATAGTCTGGAGATAAGAGGTTTAAAACCCAGGTGTTGCCAAGGCTGTATTCTTCTGGAGGCTTCCTGGGATAAACCACTTGCTTTTCAGCCTCGAGAGGCTATCTGGTTTCCTTGGTTTGGAGGTTCTTTTTTAAAGACATTTTTTTAAAGTTTATTTATTTACTTTTGAGAGAGAGAGAAAGATTATGAGTGGGAGAGGGGCAGAGGGAGAAGAAGAGAGAATTTGAAGCAGGCTCCGTGCTGCCAGTGCAGAGCCTGATGTAGAGTTCGAACCCAGGAGCCGTGAGACTGTGTCCTGAGCCAAAACCAAGAGTCAGATGCTTAACTGACTGAGTCACTCAGACACCCCTGGATATCCTTCTAATCACTCCAAGGCTTTGCTTCCCTCATTACATCTACTTCTGTCTCTCCCCCTGATCTTCATGCTTCATCTTATGACGACCCTTTTGATTTTGTTGGACCTGCCCAGATAACCCCTGATAATATTCCCAACAAGAACCTTAATCATATCCGCAAAATTCCTTTTTCCATGTAAGATAACAGATTCACAGGTTCTAGGTATTGGGATGTGGGCGTCTTTAGAGAGCCATTATCCAGTCTACCACCTTGGTGGACCTCTTCATTCTTTTTTTTTTTTTAATGTTTTATTTATTTCTGAGAGAGAGAGAGAGCGCGAGAAGGGGAGGGTCAGAGAGAGAGGGAGACACAACATCTGAAACAGGCTCCAGGCTCTGAGCTAGCTGTCAGCACAGAGCCTGACGCGGGGCTCGAACCCACGAACCATGAGATCATGACCTGAGCCGAAGTCGGACGCTTAACCGACTGAGCCCCCCAGGCGCCCCTGGACCTCTTCATTCTTAAGACATGCTTTTCCCCATGAGAAGGAGCTCTGTGTTATTCTATCAGACAGTGGTCCACCTCTCCCAGATTAGCAGCCCTGTTCTGAGTGGCTCTGAAAAGGGATGACAGGCTCTGGTCTTCTTGCACCTCCTGATATGGAAGCTGAGCCCTACAGGTTAATGGAGGCAGATATATTCAGAGCCTACAACATTCTTAGCTTGTTTTACCTTGCATAGAACCCTCATCCTACAAGTAGAGGTTATATCAGGCAAAGGCTCAGAAGTAGAGTTTCTGCAATATGAAGCGGAGGGGATGAGATGTTCCAGAAGCCTACCTTCCCTGGTGAAACCAGTCCTATATGGTGTTTAGGTGGAGAGGGAAGCCCATTCTTTTGCTACACATACATGGAGTAGATCTTCCATCACACTAAGCTGGGGCAATGGGAGAGGGATAAGAGTAGGTGATGGCTCAGTGTCCCAGACTGTCACTGTTCTTACTGAGACTTGGGAGATTTTCTTCAATAAACATCCTTCCACTTGCTATTTGTTCTTAGGAGAATTTCTAGAGTCTTTAAATGCTGTGTGTGTATGTGTATGCATGTGTGTGTATATGTTTCTTCATAATTTTCAGCAGGCAAATGGTTGTGTTAGTAGTAAGAGAGTCCACTGTGCTCCACATGCAAGCAGTCCAGGCATTGATCCAGTCCTTTTTACTGCGACAAACCATGATCCCTCTGACCTACAGACCCCACTAACCCCAGTATAATGAAACCACCCCAAAACATCAGAGGCTTTCAAATGTATTCTAGTCAAATATATTTTTGTTTGATTGGGACCTCCTTCCATTAGTTCATTGAAAGATGGTAGCAAATCCATGTCCAAGATACTTGAGCCAAACCTTACCAAAGAGAACCCCATTGATATACCCACATGCTGCCTACCCCAAATCACTGCTTCCTGATGCCTACCTTGACCTATCTCCTCACGGTATGCATATTTCTTCTCTGTGTATCCAGCCTCATACTTTCTTTGCTTCTTTTATTTTTCACCTTGAGCCTGTCTTGGGTTGTCTCCATTGTGTTTACTTCTACCTTTACATTCCCTTTCTCTGCTGCCTTCTTTAAGATGAAACACTGGTTCTGTCATTAATTCGCCTCCTGTCTATTTCTCCTGTCCAAGAAATTCTACAGTTTTATATAGCTAGTATTCTCAGGTAATCATAAATGTAGAAGTTTTGATGGTTGTGAAATAGCGAGGGATTCTGAGGTGTCAGGAGGGGCCAGAAACTCTGAGACTCACTCCTGTGTTATCTATTGTTGTTACTCCCCAGATGACCCTTGACTTGTAATTTCTTGTATCATTTATCACTTTATGCGCTGATCCTTTCATGCCAACATTTCAGAGGGGTTTAAAAAAGCTGCACCCATCAGGATTCTGACTTGTGCGAGAACTAAAGGGAAGTATAGTGAGTGTATGAGGTTAAGTAATAACAACTTTTCGAAGGAAGGTTAATCTGACAAACAAAATAAGACTAGCTGGCATACCATGCAGAATTTAGCAGTTGCAAAAGGTTGCACCCAATGTAGATGAAACAGGAGAAAATTCAGGGAAGCTTGGAGCCTAGCATATTAGGTGATGGGATTTCAAATTTACCCTGTCAGCAATGACTTTTTCTCCCATCCCTCTTCTACTCTTCTCTCCCCCCCAAAAAAAACATGCTATGGAAAAAGTAACAAAAGTGGTTAAAGATTAAATTTTAAACTAGTATCAATATTTCTCTTATAGAGAAGACTCTCTTTTGTTTAGCAAGATGGCGGCAGCTGTCCATCCAATCCTTGTCAGGCTGGTGTTGCCGACCTGGACCCTGTGGCAAGCTTTACAAGGGAGACAAAGAGAATGGCAAATATCACACCCCAATGAGCAAATCAAAGTCGGTTGAGCAGACACCAAATGTCTTTGTCTCTCATGTGTATGTAAAAGCCATGCTGAAAAGAGATGAAGAGAAATAGTCATGCCTACTCTAGACCACACAACATACACTCCAATCTCAACATCCCTGAAACCTCTCCTTCTAGAAAACAAGGCTCCATCGCTGTCCTAGACTCTAACCAGCCTGGTTTGTGACTCATTCCTCCTAGAGATGGGAAGAAGCATGGCAGGACACCGTGATATCTCTCTGGTGGCCATAGGAATACAAACAGAGAACGTCAGGCAGGAAGACCAAGAAAGGCCTATGCACCATTACCACAACAGAGGAGAAAGTCACAAAGGGATAGAAGTCAAGTTGAAGCCCCCAGGAAAAGTAGAGGCTCCCTGGAAAGAGCTCCTTTCATAGTCGTCCTCTTGAGATCCTTAATTTAAAAAAAAATTTTTTTAAGTTTTTTTTATTTTGAGAGACAGAAGTACAGAAGAGGGGCAGAGAGAGAGACAGGGAGAGAGAATCCCAGGCAGGCTCCATGCTGTCTGCGTGGAGCCCAATGTGGAGTTCTAACTCATGAACTGTGAGATCATGACCTGAGTCTAAACCAAGAGTTGGATGCTTAACTGACTGAGCCACCCAGGTGCCCCTGACACCTCAAATTTCTTAAGCCAGAAGAAAGCAGTTTCTATAAATTATAGCCCCAAAGTATGAACTAACATAGATGCTTACCTTTTATAAGACAGTGTTAGTTGGTAAGGTGATAAAAATGAATTAGCACACCACCACACCAAATGAATTTAATGATGGATGAATGGGGAAAATGGGCAGATAATGTAATAATTGTCATGTTGACCCACTGAGGGGATATTTCAGATGAAAGACTCTAGAGAAACAGTAGTACTTTGTCCAGCCTCCACAGAAGAAACTCACAGCACTGAACTTCACATCCAGAACTTGCTAATCCTAAAGTGCAAGTTTATCCCAGAAGAACCATAGGCAGTTCCAAAGGAAGCTGCCCTCTGAGTACAATTGGGGAGCTTCTCCACAGTCTTCGGACCGTGGATTCCAATATTCTTCCTGGACTCAATCTCTTTATCTGAAGATGCATTTGATATTGGAGGACTGAGAAGATGTTTCTCAGATGCATGGTTAATGAATAAATTGGGTGGTCTAGTATCTTTTGAGGTGAAATAAGCATGATGGGTATGATGGAAAAATTTAATGTATGTCTTATGAAATTGCTCTAGAAACATTGCTTTCATAGAAGTTCTGTGTGTATAAAGCTGTTAATGCCATTGGAAAAATCTAGAAGAATTAGACATCAGCTAGGCACAGGCGTAAAGCCCCATAGATGCAGAAATACAGAGACCCCTGTGTTGTCCTACACTTATGATTGATGATGCCTAAGCTATTTATTCTTCCTAGAACTCAGTTTCTTGTGTGAAAGTGAAAAGATCGTGCTGGACAAAGNCCCAGGAAAGGAAAGCACTCAAACAGGCAAAGGAATCGAGGAAGTGGTCAAAGATGCAGAAAAGGGCCCAATGTGGCTTCCCTCGTGATGACCAAGAGAAGATGTTTCTTTCTGTTTTCTTTCCCAACATAGCTGCAGGGGCAAAGGAGCCCCAATAGGTCCTTTTATCGATTCACCATCATTGCCCTTGGAAGTTCATTGGAGACTAAAATAAGTTTATGGAACAAGAAAACAGAGTGAGCAACCCAGGCTGGCTCTGCACTATTAGAGAATTTGGGGACCATTCTCCATGCCACCTGAAGTTGCAAGTGACAGGGGAAGACAGGACTTACTGGAGTCTATGGTAAAGAAGCAAAGTGTGATTGCTTTGCCTGTCCCCTGCCTTATACCAACTGCATCCAGCAGGAGGAGATGAACTGAACGTGGAATTATTTACCAGGTCCTGGAAATTTAGCTTATCTGGAGGCTGGGGTTTAACTGGAATTGTCTGTCCTAAGCCTGCTGAGAATATACACTCTTGGTTTCAAAATGGGCCCAAGAATAACCACATTCAAACATTACAATTCTTTCCATTATGAATATAACACCCCAGAGTGGGTTTCTAAGGGGTCTGACAAGTTGAATTACTGTCTTTTCCTACTCAGCTGCTTGAAACTGAGCTTACAGTGAAATGGCTTTAAACAATGTCATGCCTCTTTACCCACAGACACAGCTTACAGGACCTCGTTCACACCCCAGTGACAACATTAAGGAAAGGAGTGTTGGATCCAGAGGCAAAGGGTTCAGGGTCCTTGCTGTAGCTCTGTGGCCGATGAGCCATGTGACCTTGACAAAGTCCCTTCCCAGCTCCCATACTCACTTCCCTATCAGAGCATAATGAAGGCGTGGACTAAATCAGTCTTTATGAATCTTTCCAATTTGTAGCTCAATTTGACAAACATTTACAGAGTTTATACTATCTTGCCACCACTGTGTTCGACAGGTCCCAGCTGTATAATTTATTTTTTATTCCATTGAAAACTAGAGTCAGGTAATTTTCGTGCAATTTTTAGCACAAAATCACTGGACTGGGAGCTGCAAGCCTCAGGTTCGGCTTATAGCTTCGTCATTAAATATTTGTGTGATCTTCACAAAGTTGCGAGAGCCATCTGGGTTTTAGTTTCTTCATCTGTAAAAGGAGAGCGAAGAATGAGGGCAATGTTCAGAGCTCACGGTCGTTCTGAAAGTAGTTTGTCTGCACAAATCTTAAAATAACCGTGTGCTGAGCAGAGCGCATATTTTGTGCCAGACAGTCACATCAAACCGCTGCATGGGAAGTTAAAGTATTCCCTTTTGACATTGCCTGGTTTGGGACCTGTCCCCTGACACACAATCAGAATGTTTGCTCCTCTCAGTGTTCCCTGGAATCCTAAGCATTTTCTCAGTAGAAAGTCATTACACAGCATAGAAACCGTTGAGTATGTGCCCATCCCATCTTCCTTCCAGGCCAGGAGTTGAAGACACAGCTCATCTATTTGCTGTTCCTATGCATGTTGTTCAATGTAGCAGGAGCCTAATATAAGTGTATCACAGATATCTTCCAATGTATATTCTTCTATTGCAGGTAAGTTTGTCCCCAGCACACCAGACAGAGTGCAATTCCCACCAGAGAGAATTTCAATGTGCTTCATTCTAGATTATACCATTAATAAATGCTCAATCAGTGCATTTCTATTTTTTGTTAGTTGGTTACTTTAGGACATTATAAATATTTATTCCCCTTTCCTTGTCAGTAGGCACAATATACTTTCCTGCTCACATTGGTGTTTGGTTTGTCCACGTAACTTGCTTTTGCCAATGGGATGTTACCCAAATACAATGTGATTAAAGACTTGAAATATGAGTTTTTCTCTTGAGCTTCTTCGGTTACTGGGGGAAGAATGTGGCCTTGCATGATCCCAAAAGAATGAGAGACACATGGAACAGATCAGCCAAATCCTAGCTAATCCTCAGATTCATGTATAAGAACAAATATTTGCTATTTCAAACCATTGTGTGTGTGTGTGTGTGTGTGTGTGTGTGTGTGTTTTGAGATCATTTGTTATGCAGCACCATGTTAGCAGGGGATGACTGATACACTTTGAAAGCTATAGATGAATCATTTCTTTACACACTTTGGCTTCTGCCTCTTTTATATATCCAATTGTAGAGATTATTTTTGCTCAATAAAAAAATTGAGAAAGCACAAAAAGTTTAGGGCTCTACGTACAGAGATTAACAACAATCACTGCTTCAAGGAACTCACTAACAGTCTATTAGGGGAGGCAGGTGAGTAAACTGATAAATACAAGATGTGGTATGTATGTGACAGACTGAGGCTACATACAAAGAGGAATCTACAGAGAGCCCCACAGAGGAGCATCTAAATAGACCTAGGCTTTATGCGAACTTCAGGAAAGGCTTTCATTTCAGGAAGCAGTGGTATCTAAGCTGACTTGTGGTAGATCCATGAGAAATAGGAATGAATACATGGACTAAATGTGATTAAATCAGAAGGAACCTAATATGCAGATTCCTTATATATATAAGGAAACAAAAACCATGGCATGATGGCATACAGAAAAAATCTCAGACTTTGAAACCATAAGGGTAGTGAGCTCATATCTTGATCCTACCACTTACTAAGTACCATTAATTTGCACAGTACTTGGTTTCTCTAAGACTCAGTTTCTTTAACTGTAAAATGGGGATAATATGCATTCTTTGTCAAGTTTTTATCAAGACTAGACACAAGCAAAACACGCAGTGCAGAGGTAGCTAGTGATAAGGAGACAAAAAGGAAGAGGAGAAAGAAGAGAAAAATAATAGTGTGAGTTTTCCCAGTCTGTTTCGAAGAAAGAAAAGGAATCCGTTGAAGGCTTGACGGCAAGCGTAATAGATTTTCCTAGCACAGTGAACAAAAAGCAAACCTCATTTCTGGAAGTTTGACCTCTCCAGGAGAAGCAATCTTGCCTCCCACAGAGCTCGGAGTTTCCCCATGGCCACTCAGTCAGCAACTTAACCACTGGCCATGCTTCTTTGTGAGAGTGGTCCCAAGTCCCTTATGATGGGAACCTCCAAAATATTAGAGCACTGTCAAGTGAAAGAGAAATTCTATTGTTCAGCATGATTCAGGAGATCAGAAAGGCTACGCCAGTTTGCATTCCCACCAACAGTGTGAGAGGGCTCCCCTTTCTCCACATACTTGCCAACACCTGCTGTATCCTGTGTTGTTAATTTTAGCTATTCTGAATGATGTGAGGTGATATTTCATCGTGATTTTGATTTGTATTTCCCTGTTGATGAGTCACGTTGGGCATTTTTCATGTGTCTGTTGGCCATCTACATGTCTTCTCTGCAAAAATATCTATTCGTATCTTCTGCCCCCTTTTTAACTGGATTATTTCTTTTTGGTGTCAATTTTATAGGGAAAACAGTACGGAGGTTTCTCAAAAAGTTAAAAATAGAACTACACTGCGATCCAACAATTATGCTACCAGGTATTTACCCAAAAAAAGAAAAATACTGATTTGATGGGAGACATGCACCCCCAATGTTTATAGCAGCTTTATTAACAATAGCCAAATTATGGAAGCAGCCCAAATATCCATCGACTGATGAATCAATATAGAAGATGTGGTGCATACACACAATGGAATATTACTCTGCCACCAATAAAGAATGAAATCTTGCCATTTCCAACAATGTGGATGGAGCTAGAGAGTATTATGCTAAGTCAAATAAGTCAGTCAGAGAAAGACAAATATCATATGACTTCACTCTTATGTGGTATTTTAAGAAATAAAACAGATGAACATATAGGAGTAAAATGGCAAACCAGGAAACAGACTATTAACTACAGAGAACAAACTGAGGATTCCTGGAGGGGAGGTAGGCAGGGGGTGGGTTAAATCGGTGATGGGGATTATGGAGGAAAGTTGTTGAAATGAGCACTGGGTGCTGTGTGTAAGTGATGAATCACTACATTTTACTCCCAGAACTAATATTATACTGTATTTTAAATAACTGGAATTTACATAAAAACGTGTCCCAAAAAAGCATAATTCAGAAGATCAGGATTTAAATTCCATTGCTGTCTCCGGCCCTCCCTCTCTGAAGGATCTCTTGCTGCTTTCAGCCTCCTTCACTCTCTTCCAGGCACATGGAACTTCCTCGAAGCTTCTCAGACACTGTGCTTTGTTCTGCCTCACAGCTGTCACCTTCTTTCTCCAGAAGTTGTTTTCTCTATTTTCTTCCTCCCTCCANTAACTGGAATTTACATAAAAACGTGTCCCAAAAAAGCATAATTCAGAAGATCAGGATTTAAATTCCATTGCTGTCTCCGGCCCTCCCTCTCTGAAGGATCTCTTGCTGCTTTCAGCCTCCTTCACTCTCTTCCAGGCACATGGAACTTCCTCGAAGCTTCTCAGACACTGTGCTTTGTTCTGCCTCACAGCTGTCACCTTCTTTCTCCAGAAGTTGTTTTCTCTACTTTCTTCCTCCCTCCATTCCTTCCTTCCTTCCTTCCTACCTCCCTTCCTTCCTTCCTTTCTTCCTTCCTTCCTTCCTCCTCTCTCTCTCTCCCTCTCCCCCTCTTCCTTCCTTCCTTCCTTCCTTCCTTCCTTCCTTCCTTCCTTCCTTCCTTCCTTCCTTCCTTCCTTTCCTTCTTTCCTTCTTTCTTTCTTAATGGCAGACTCTCGGTCAAAACTCAGGTTCTAACACTCAACATTTCCTCCTCAGAAAAATATTTCTGATGACTCATGTGTAACGATTTATTTGAAAGACAATTATATACAATTATGAATTTCAAATGTGCATCTTGACTTTCTCTCTCCCCTATTGATATTTAACCTAATTGCAAGCTCCATGACTTTCTGTAAACCCAAAGCCTAGATACAGGACTGGGAAATAAGTGCTAGTAATGATTCTTTCCACACATACACTCAGAGAACTAATAAAGTCTTAGGACAGAGTCAGTGCAATAAAACTCAAATTCATCTAAACCAAATTTTCCTCAAAATGGAATGGGGATATTCATGAAACTCTGAGTCAGAATGTGAAATGGAAGGTCAGGGGGTGGGCAGGGGTGAGAGATGAGGCAAGAGATGTCCCAGTGGGTAAATCATGTAGACTCTCGGCTGTCGCATTAATACATCACATTTTATTGTGCAGATAAAATAGAGCTTTCGAAGGGTATATTAATCAGGATCCTTGTTTAAAAAATAAAATCAATCTAGCTATCTTAAGCAGGAAAAGAAATATTTATTATATTACAGCCATCAGAATTTCCAAGGAGATCAGATTTCTCAGGAATGAGGCTACACGGCCATAAATACAGCAGCTACATACATTACAAGACCGTCTAGCAGAAGCACTACTGCCGTCACTGCCCAGTCTGGGCAGCTATGACTCCATCACTGGATGCTAGAAACATCCTCACAGCTGTCTCCACAGAGGTAATCGGGTGAATCGCATAAGCCTCTGGGTCTCAGACAGGTACATCTGTTTTACAGAGTCTTGGGCCTATGTGAAACTCGACCTGCAAGGGCATCTCATAATGTAGCTCTTAGCTTCTCAACCTCTCCAGTGCAGAAAGATAGGATAGAAGCCCTTGGTGGGTGCTAAATGGCCAGCCCCCTCTACCTTCCACCCAGATTTGTACTTCAGGAGCATGAATCGGTCTAGGTAGAGAATATCAAAAAACCTAGAGAAGCTTCCATGGAAGGGCTTTCTTCCCAGGGTGGGACTAGCTACTTTCCAGAGTATTTTCCAAGCATTGGTATTCTTTGACTATTTTGGGGAGAGCATCTTTAAGACAATATGAGTTCAGAGAGTAGAAGTAATTTTTATTGGACAGCCACCAGGTTCCCAACACTGTATGAAGCGTCTGGGCTGCAGTGATTTTTAAAATCCTCCCATATGACACTCCATGAGGTAAGGGATGAAGAGAACGTTCTTTTCCTTCACTGTCCCTCTGCCTTTTGCTGCACACATCTTCTCTGGTCTGGGAGGGATGTTGATTTCCAGAGCTTGGAATAATTTTTAGGCTACATATCCAGCCCCTACCCGCGCCTCACCCCCTGCCCAGAGAGCAGAGTTATTGGCCTTTAAGCCTATTCCTCTCTTACATTTCTTTCTCTGCCAATGAATGCTTGCCTACAGGATGCTTCTCTATGTGTGCTCTGGACATTTAGGTGGCCAGCAATTTGAGACAGTGCATGCTTCCCGAGGGCAGATCCAAGGGATCTGTCTAACACTTCTAACACTTCTATGTGCTGTGTATGTTTGGAAGTGAAACTGTGTGTGTATCAAAGAGAAGGAAGGGAAAATGGAATTTCACTTCACTGGAGCCTCAACGATGTTCTAATATGCAGTTTTTTTACCCAAGATCCCATCCTTTGCAGTATTAGGTACTTATCCAGACACTAATTGGCAGATCCTATATCTCTTTGTATGATTTCCTCAGATGGGAATTCTACAGTAGAGAAAAGTGAATAGTAGAATATGGGCATCCAGCTGTTGCTCAAAATTCCTAATAGTTGATATTTTCAAAATTATTGAACTAATGCCATTTTCCTGTTGTGATACTGTCATATATGCATATAATGCCTTCATTTAGGGAAATTGGATGAAAGGTACATAGATTCTCTAATATTTTTTGGTGATTTCTGAGTCCACAATTAGCTCAAGATAAAAAAAAATTAAAGAGGGTGTCAAAATTATTATCAGTGAGGTTGTCAGAATCACCGATCTCCTCTAAGGAGAGCTCAGATCTCAAAAAGCACAATGGCTTGTTCCCCACTTCTTGAGGAAAGAGAAGATGTTTCCATTACATCCCAAGCATATGCACCAAAGACAAGATAAAGAGTTGTTTTCAAATTAAAACAGATTGAACTTCAAAAAAAAAAAAAACAGAAAGAAAGAAAAAGAATATGTATTTTTATGTCTACATTTGTAGAAACAGAAGCTCAGAATGTTTAAATAACTTGCTCAAAGTCATAGTTAGGAAGTAACTGTGTTTGGATTCAAACTTAGATATTTCTATCTCTTCCTCACCCACTGTGACTTGGGAGGGTACAGAATGCAAAGAGAGCTCTCCCCCATTCATCCAGAAGAATGGTCTGATAATATTGTCCCTGACATTCCGGAAAGCATCAAGTCCATCAAGGCCAACTACACAACTTCCAAGAGAACTGCTCATAGCCAGGGAGTCTTTGATCCCTTAGAGCATCTGGACCAAAGCATCATGAGCATTTTTCTCTGGCAGAGCTATTTCCAAAGTGTGTTTGTGAGCCACGTCTTGCCAAGAATAAGCCAGTGTGAACACCCATAGATTGTAAATGTGAGCCCAACAGCAGCCTCCATGATTTGTGATGATGCCACCAACTTACAGACACTGCTGTCCCATGGAGGCCTTCAATACCATGTAGAAGAAGGTAGCCAAAAGTAGGATGTGATAGAAGAAATTGAAAGAAATCTTTGCTCCATTAAACACAAAATCCCCTATAATCAAGTCTCTTTTTTATAAAATTTGCCCCTAGGGTATCTGTTCAAAAGGAAATACATTACATGGCTAGAAGGGAGGGCTTACAACCCTGTGAGATCTAAGTTTATGTCAAGTTTATAGGTGTATTGTCTTCTGATAGTTTCATGATTTAAACACAGAGGGAAGACCTTGAGTTGAAGATTTTGATTGCAAAATGTGAATAGAGGGGAAAGGAGGGATTTCAGTGATTAGACCAAGAATGAGCAGGTGAGGAGATCTTGGGTGGCTCGGTTGGTTGAACATCCGACTCTTCATTTCAGCTCAGGTCATGATCCCAGTGTCGTGAAATCGAGTCCCACATTGGGCTCTGTGCTGAATATGTAGCCTACTTGGGATTCTCTCTTTCTGTCTGCCCCTCTCCTCGGCTCACGTGGTTGCCCTGTCTCTAAAATAAGAACAATAACAATAATAATAATAATAAATTTTTAAAAAAGAATGAGTAGGTAAGTTAGGAATTGTGAGCTCATGTCCTTCCTACATCACTTAGCAGCTGTGCAACCTGGAACAAACACTTTCTCTCTTATGCAACGGCATGTTGTAACTAGTGTAAAGATCAGGACAAGAATATACATGAAGGTTATTTACGACAAACAAGATCTTTCCATTTCGAGCATGTATTGAGGATCTCCTGGATGTCAGCTTGCTGCCACTTACATGTCCCTTGAGCTCACAAGCTAGTCTTCTGCTCATTGTTCCCTCATGTATTCTCTGTCTGGAATGCTCTTCCCCCTTGTACTGTTTTCTTGCTTTCTCCTCTTCTTCATTCATTGATTCACAAGCCACTCCCTCAGTCTTTTCTGACCATTGTTTAGAAAAATGGAGCCTCTGACACTCTCCCATTTTCCAGATCTATTTTGTTTCATATTTATAATTTGTAATTCTATATTACTAATTTAATTTTACAGAGAAGGAAAATGAATCCTGGAGGCATTTCCTCTTTATAGCTAGCATTTACTGAGCACTGATTGTATGCCAGGCTCTAATAGAGGTGCTTTGAATATCTTTTTTAAAAGTTTTTAATGTTTTTTTTTTTTATTTCTGAGAGAGAGAGAGACAGCGTGAGCAGGAGAGGGTCAGAGAGAGAGGGAGACGCAGAATTTGAAACAAGCTCTAAGCTCTGAGCTGTCAGCACAGAGCCCGATGAGGTGCTCGAACCCACGAACCATGAGATCATGACCTGAGGCGAAGTCAGATGCTCAACTGACTGAGCCACCCAGGCGCACCATGGTGCTTTCAATATCTTAACTATCTTAACTCATTAAATTATGTCTGACTAACTTGCAAGTATATTGTCTTAATCGTTGAGGGTTTATACTATTAAAGTAAGAAGTGAATAAAAAACAAACCACTCATTTTATAAATTTGGCTGAGGATAACTAGAGTGGATGCTGATGAGAGACGCCTGTTTACTTATCTGACTTCCCCACCTGACTTGTCTTGTTTACTGTCGCAGCGAATCTGCACATTGCTTGGTACATCTTCCCATATTACTGCCTGTCATTGAAAAAAAAAAAGATTCACTGAAGTAAATAATCTATGCCATGCATTGAAGCAGTAGCTTAATATCACCATGTGCATTATTATTACGTACCTCTCTGAATCTGGCATTGCATTCTCCACTTGCACATATGTGATTTTATTACATCGGCAGGTATGGTAATCCATGTTTTATTATGAGAATTCTGATAATCACGAGGGTTAAGTGATGAGCTGGTGAGCATCAGAGTATCAGTTCCATCTCTACATTCAACTTTTTCCATTTTATACACATTTCTCCTCTGTGAAACTCAGGTTTAGTTAGACTCTGAAGTTGTCTCTCACTGATCTAAATGTCTCTGAGTGGGATGTAGTCTGTCAAAGAANCTCTTTCCATGATTTGGCAATTGTTGAGAGTGCTGCTATGAACATTGGGGTACATGTGCCCCTCTGCATCAGCACCCCTCTATCCCTTGGGTAAATTCTTAGCATCACTACTGCTGGGTCATAGGGGAGTTCTATTGTTAATTTTTTGAGGAACCTCCACCCTGTTTTCCAGCCATCTCCCATATTCATTCTTAGCAATCACCTCAACATTCGCTCAGCATAAAACACAGAGTGCATCTCTGTGCTAGGCACTGTGTTAGGTCCTGGGGAAATACGGATGATTTCATGTCACCTTCAAGGGGGCTTCAACCTAATGAGAGACTGTTACACAAAAAGAAATTCTGATGCAATGTGGTTGGTGTGTTTGGTGAGGAAGTCCCAGGCAGGGGCGTAGCATTGAAGGGGAGATGGGGCAGATGGATCCCTAAGGTCCTTCTGAGCCAGTATTCTGTGACTTTCTCTTCCAGTCACCTAGTCCCCTGCCTCTATCTACTTTAGAAAAATTCACGACTTAATAGTGCATGAGGGAACATTACTTTAAATATAATTATGCTTTTCCGCAAATGACCTATGCAATTACACTGGAGTGGTGGACAGCGATTGCAGAGAGAATTTGGAACAAGTGAACAGGAATATAATGCTACAAAATGATCCCTGTTTCAATTTTCCTTCTCATAACTACATAAAAATTACATTTGCTTCTATCATAGAGATATGCAGTAAAAAATGAAAAAGACCCATTAGATTTACTGCTCTCATCTCCTCCTGGGAAGCTTTGCATTTGTTTTTGTTTGTTTTTTGCTTTTGTTTTTGTTTTGTTTTGCTTTTAACTGTGATGGGCTTTCTAGGGACTTTGGGCTACTCAGTTATTCCAAGGTAATGGGGATGAGGATGAGGGAGGAGAGATCTCCCTTCTCAGTGCTTATACTTTGTAAATCTGTTTGTTGGTGCCCAGGGGACCACTATTATGTCCAGAGCATGTGTGGATGGAGCTCTAAAGCAACATAGAAAAATGAGCCAGAAGAGCCAACACAAGGCTGGGAGTATAAAACTGGAGCCGGGGTCAAAATTAGAATAAATAATCATAGTTGGATAAAAGAAAGGAGCTAATTAGTAATCTGGTGGGTAGTTTCAGATTTGGGATGCCAGAGGTTTGAGACAGGCATGTTTGAGATAAACATGGGTATGGATATGATATTAATGCCCATTATTAAGTAGATATAAATATTTTAGAAAGTTTCAGTCCTACTGTGAAGACTTCTGATTCTGTTCTCTTCATATTAAACCCTAATCCTGATCATGGTCTTTGAAAAACACCTAAAACAATTGTCTTTATCCCTTAATCATTATCATTATATCATTATATCTTATTATCATGATCTTATTTAAGCTAATACATATTATAGATATATAATAGTTCATTGTTACTTTATAATTGGACATTAAAATTGGTTCTAATTTTCAGTCTTTTTCTCTTTTGCTTGTTTATTTGTTTGTTTAAAGTGTTTATTTATTGGGGCATCTGCGTGGCTCAGGTGGTTAAGTGTCTTGGCTCAAGTCATGATCTCACAGTTTGTGTGTTTAAGCCCCACATGGGGCTCTCTGCTGTCAGCACAGAACTCAGTTCAGATCCTCTGCCCCTCTCTCTCTGCCCCTTCCCTGCTTGCACTCACTCTCTCTCTCTCTCAAAATAAACTTAAAAAGATAAATTTAAATGTTTGTTTATTTATTTATTTATTTATTTATTTATTTATTTAGAGAGAGCATGCAGTGAGCAGGGACAATGCAGAAAGAGACGAAGAGAGAGAATCCCAAGCAGGCTCTGAGCTGTCAGCACAGAGCCCAACATGGGGCTTGATTCCTAGAACCATGAGATCATGACCTGAACAGAAATCAAGAGTCAGTCACTTAACCAACTGAGTCACCCAGGAGCCCCATGTCTTTTAAATATAAGTATAATGAACAGCCTTGGCCAAACAGCTTTAAAACTTTTCATCCATTTTAATTCAATACATCATCTTCTAGATTTCACTCCTATGTGGAATTTAAGAAAGACAACAGATGAACATAAGGGAAAGGAAAGAGAAATAAGATAAAAACAGAGAAGAATGCCAACCATAAGAGACTCTTAAAAACAGAGAACAAATTTAGGGTTGCTGGAAGGGGAGGTGGGGGGGGAGTGGCAGGGTGGGTTAAATGGATGATGGACAGTAAGGAGGACACTTGTCAGGATGAGTGCTAGATATTATAGGTAAGAGATGAATCACTGGGTTCTGTTCCTAAAGCCAAGACGGCCCTATATGTTAACTAACTTGAATTTAAATTTTAAAAAACAGACATATAATTTAAAGAAAAAGTCAGAAGTGAAGACAAAGATGTATACATTGTTGGAATCCAAGCGCCTGCATGTGTATGTGAGGGTTCAGCGTTGCACGGTTTCAGAATTAGTGCCACTTAATTGCCATGTCACTTCTCTGTGCAGAAATGTTTGTTTAAAAATAAATAAATAACAGACAACAGAGGCTAACGTGTGTGTGTGTGTGTGTGTGTGTGTGTGTGTGTGTGTGTGTGTTTCTTGCTAGTTTTGGATCAGTGATATTTAGAAAAGAGCAGAGACTCAGGAGCAGATGAACTAAGGGCATACCCAGGATACCAGCAGGATAAATTTAGAGAAGACTTAATCCTCTGGATTACCAGTTTCTATTTCTGGGATTTAAACATGTTCTTTTACAGTGCACCGTAATCTGTGCACAGTGTTATATAAAACTTCCAGGTACAAACCTGAACCCCAGAAACATTATCATGCTTCCCTTCCATGTCCTCAGGTAGTGCTGTTCCATGCATACACATAGCAGTTCATTCATTTGTCATTGTCATTTTCTCTGGGTTAATCATATTCTTCAGTTTCGTTGGACATTGCAAACACTGAATCTTGATTTTTGTATTTATTCTTTGTGTTTCTAAAGTTAATCTAGTCTTTCTAGGTTACTCTTGTTTCGATTTTATTTATTCTTTTCTCTTTTTCACCCCAGCTTCTTCAGGTGAGAGCCTCGATAATTTATTTCAGGCATTATTTTTTTTCTAACTTAGGAATTTAAAACTATAAATGTCTTCTTTGATTTAATTGAAAACGTGTGACTTAAATTCCAATCGTTCAGAGACTTACCAAGAATCTTTTTTATTGGTTTATAACGCAATTATATTATGATTAGAGAACTGTCTCTGTATTATTTCAATTATTTTAAATGCATTGAGATTTATTTAACCGTCCTTATTTGGTCTATCTTGGTGAATAGTCCATGTTCACTGTAAAAGCATGTGCAGTTAGCTATTATTGGGTGGAAGGTTGTAAAACTGTCGGTGGAGAGCTGACTATAGCTGTACTATTTTTCTGTATTCTTACTGATTTCCTCACTACTGGTCCTTTCAAATCCATATGTGTTGATATGTGTTGAAATTTCCAACTATAATTGAAGATTTGTATATATTTTCCTTTCAATTCTGTTGTTTTTATCTTTAGATGTTTTAAACTGTTATGCGATGTAAACATATTTATCTTACCTACCCCTCCATACTTCACTTTGATTCTCAAATGACTTTGATATTGATATAATCACTCATTCCTTTACAATTTGTATTTACTTAGTACGTAATTATTTTCCATCATTTTACTTTAATACAGGTTTTTCTATTTACGTAATATTTCTTAAGGACAGAAAACACATATACCTTGATTTTTAAAATCTATTTGGCCAACTGCCTTTTAATTCAGGTATTTATACCATTGTATTTATTTTTTTAAATATTTTTTTAATGTTTTATTTATTTCTAGGAGAGAGAGAGAGAGACAGCGTGAGCAGGGGAGGGTCAGAGAGAGAGGGAGACACAGACTCCGAAATAGGCTCCAGGCTCTGAGCTGGCAGTCAGCACAGAGCCCGACGCGGGGCTTGAACCCACGAACCGTGAGATCATGACCTAAGCGAAAGTCGGACGCTTAACCGACTAAGCCACTCAGGCGCCCCTATACCATTGTATTTAATATAAACTTTGATATAATTAGGTTTAAAGTTAAGTACTTGACATGTGTTTTTTATTTATCTTACATGCTCTGACTTGGTAAATGTTCCATGTGTCCTTGAAAATAATGGGCATTCTGTTCTTGTCGGATGTAGTGTTTTATATACATCAATAGGTCGAATGGATGGATAATGTTAATCAAACTTCCATATCCTAACTGGATCTTTGTCTACTTTGTCTACCTGTGTTCCTATATACATAAGAATGTTTCTCCTTGGTCTCTCAAGGACCGACCAAGAGCTTCTAGTCTCTTCTCATTCTCGTTACTTCTCACTGTTTCATTAAGACATCCCTAGGTGTGTATTTCTTTTTATTTATCTTTATTGGGCTTCTCTGAGCTTCCTGCATCTGTAGAATATTCTCTTCAATTTCAAAAAACTATTGACTATTGTATATTTGATGTGTTTGTTGACCCATTCTCTCCCTCAACTCCATCTGGGACTGCAGCCACACATATTTTGGAGAATTTAATATTTCCCCCACAGATCTTGAACGTCCTGTCATATTTCTTTTTTCTTTTTGTTTCTGTTTAGATAATTTCTTTTAACTTATCTTCAAGTTAACTGATTACTTACATTGCTTTATCCAGTATGCTAGGAAGTCCAGGAAAATAATTCTTTATCACAGATATCAGGCACTTTATATCTAGCAATTGCACTGGGCACTTTTTAAATACAGTTTATGTCTTTCTGCTGAAATTCTCCACCCGTTTAAATATGTCTTGTACCTTATAATCTTTTATCAGAGTTATTTAAAATTCTTTGACTGGGAACTCCAGTTACTGTGCTATTTCTGGGTCAGGTTCTTTTGATTTTTTAAATATTTTGATGTTATTTCTTATTTTATTAACTTTTTTGTTTAATTGAAAAAAATTAAACAGCATGTGTAAAGAACAGTAAGACTTAGGAAGTATTTCCTTCCAGAAAAGAAAATGCATCTTTTTCCATCAGACATTAACAAAGGGGGCTGAGCTAAGCTGGTACATAAATGAGCTGGATGTATTATTTGTGCTTTAGTTACATTTAGCACACAGGCTTCAGACTACCCCAGTGGCAAGTGCTGGAGGGATTTTCAGTTTCCCTGCTTTACATTTAAAAAGATCCTATGCACCTGGTCCCTGGGGGGATTCCTTCTCTGCTCACTTCCTCCTCTCAGTGGTTAAGATGNCAGTTTCCCTGCTTTACATTTAAAAAGATCCTATGCACCTGGTCCCTGGGGGGGATTCCTTCTCTGCTCACTTCCTCCTCTTAGTAGTTAAGATTTCAGGTCTTGATACTCAGAAACTTCAATATTAACTTCTACTTACTTTCGTAATGAACTTTTTTCAGTTCCTTTCCTTTCTTCTCAAGTAGCCATGCTTCATTCTGGAATTATACACCCTTAGTCAGAATTTCTGTTAGCATTTCCTGTGTTAATGAATTTTTTCAGCTTTTAATTCTGTGAATTTCTTTCTTTTTCAAATCTTTATTTTGTTTTAAGAAACTTTCCATGGGTACAATTTACATAAAATTATATGAAATCCACCCATTGAAAGGTTACATTTTGATGAGTTTCCACAATTATAACCAGTAATGTACCCCCTTCACAAACAAGAACCAGGAAGTGCTCATCACCTCAAAATAGCCAGTGTGCCCTTCTACGCAATCATGCACCACCCTCTCCAGCCTTAAGATGCCTCCCACGGTGGTCTTGCCATTTTAGGATTTTTTAAAATTACAATTTATTGTCAAACTGGCTAACATACAGTGTGTAAAGTGTGCTCTTTGTTTTGGGGTAGATTCTCATGGTTCATCGCTTACATACCGTTAGGGAAACTGGGCTGGATCACCCAGCACAAGAACCAAGTGAGATCTTGGAAGGCAGGAGGTTTATTTTACACCAGAGAGCTCAGAGGAGATGGCTTTCCAGAGGTCTGAGCCTGGAGCATAAGCAGAGAAAACAATTTATAGTCTTGTTATTTCCCCATTCTGCATTAGTAGTAATTTGATGTGCTTGGTAAGAGGGATAGGAACAAGAGCCCGAAAGGGAAGTCTTTGGTCGGGACTAGAATTTCCGTGTCAGTCCTATCAGCCATCTTATAACAGATTTTTTCCCTGTCAATACAAAACCCAGTGTTCATCCCAACAAGTGCCCTCCTCAATGCCCATCACCCATTTTTCCCTCTCCCCCACCTCCCCATCCACACTCAGTTTGTTCTCTGTATTTAAGAGTTTCTTATGGTTTGCCCATCTCCTTCTCTGTTTGTAACTATTTTCCCCCTCCCTTCCCCCATGGTCTTCTGATAAGTTTCTCAAGATCCACATCGGAGTGAAAACCTATGATATTTGTCCTTCTCTGACTGACTTATTTCACTCAGCATAATTCCTTCCAGTTCCATTCACGTTGCTGCAAGTGGTATAATTACATTCTTCCTCATTGTCAAGTAGGATTCCACTGTATAGATAAACCACATCTTCTTTATCCATTCATCAGTTGATGGACATTCAAGCTCTTTTCATACTTTGGCTATTGCTGAAAATGTTGCTATGAACATTGGGGTACACGTGTCCCTGTGCATCAGCACTCCTGTATTGCTTGGGTAAATTCCTAGTAGTGCTATTGCTGGGTCATAGGGTAGTTCTATTTTTAGTTTTTTAAAGAAATTCCACACTGTTTTCCAGAGCGGCTGCACCAGTTTGCATTCCCACTAACAGTGCTAGAGGGTTCCCGTTTCTCCACATCTTCGCCAGCATCTGTAGTTTCTTAAGCTGTTCACTGTAGCCACTCTGACTGGCGTGAGGTGGTATCTCAGTGTGTATTTTGAGTTGTATTTCCCTGATGATGAGTGACATTGAGCATCTTTTCATGTGACTGTTGGCCATCTGGATGTCTTATTTGGAAAAGTGTCTATTCGTGTCTTCTGCCCTTTTCTTCACTAGATTATTTGTTTTCAGGTATTGAGTTTGGTAAGTTCTTTGTAGATTCTGGATACTAACCCTTTAGCCAATACGTCATTTTCCATTTTAGGATTTTATGCATGGCACATCATATAGTATGTAATCTTTTGAAACTGACTTTTTTCACTTAGCAAAATGTTTCAAAAGTTATCCATGCTGTTGTGAGGGTAAATAGCTTATCCCATTGTATGGATATAATGCATAGAATTTGTTTATTAATTCATTATTTAGATATATTAGGGTTGTTTCCAATGTAGAGGTACTGTGACTAAAGCTGCTATACACATACAAAATACAGAATTGTGTGGACATATGTTTACATTTGTCTAGGGTAAACGTCTAGTTGAGGGATTGTGGGTTTTGTGATAAAAATATGTGTATGATTAATTTTATAAATTTCCTTACAAGTTTCCAGTGTGGATATAGTATTTTGTATCCTCATAGGTGATGTATGAGATTTTCTGTTGCTCTGTATCTTTGACAACATGTGATATTTTCAGGCGTTAAAGTTGTAGCCATGTTGGTGTCTCTATAGTGGTAATTATCTTTGTGATTTTATTTTGTATTGCTGTAATGAATGTAACGATAATGAGTATTTTTACCTCTATTTGTCATTCATGTATCTTCTTCAGTGACATGCGTTTTAAATCCTTTACCTATTTTTAAAGTTCACTTCATTTTATATATAAAATATTTATAAATAAATGTTATTTACGAATTAAAATATTTACAAATATTAGCCTTCATATTGTTAAATATAAGATTATTTAGTGTATGTTAAATATGAATACTCTAGCAGATGTATCTATTATGAATATTTTCTCCTAGTTTCTGTTTTTCTTTTAATTTTTATTAAAATTCTGTTATTTCTTTTAATTTTATTGAACATGTATGTCTTTTTTATTTTTCAAATATTTAAGTATTTATTTTGAGAGAGAGAGAGAGAGAGAGAGAGAGAATCCCAAGCAGGCTCTGTGCAGCTCATCCCATCAACTGTGAGGTCATGACCTGAGCCAAAATCAAGAGTTGGACACTCAACCAACTGAGCCATCCAGTGTTCCTGAACATGTATTTTAAATAGCAGGGCTTTTTAAGTTTGATAAAGTCAAATTTATAGTTTTTGTTTTATGTTATTTGCTTTCTGTGTCCCATTTAAAAGAAGTCTTTGCCAACCAGATGATCATAGAGATTTAGTCCGTGCTTTTCTCTAGAGGTTTCATATTTTCAGCGATCGTATGTGGGTCCAAAATCTGTTTTATTTTCTACATATAGTTTATGTTAAGGAATGTTTTTATATTTTTCTTTATGAATATACAATAGTTCCATCACCATTTGATGAAGGGATAGATATAGGAAATGAATGCCAAATAAAGTCCAGAATGACTGGGGAGACAAGAAGCATGTATTACCCAAAGTTGCTAATATTATTCTGCCAATACTGCAGTGATTTGTGCTTATTACAGCTCCAAACTTTTCAAAAGGAGAAACTAAGGACACACAACAAGAAAGAAGGAGAGAAAGAAAGCACACACAGGAGAGAGCATTGGAAGTGTCAAAAGTCATCACTTGAATTCATTGTTGTGAAAATCAAGATGGCACATTGGTGTAAATAAAACTCAGTTAACTGAAGTCTACTTGCATCAAACATAATATCTAAAGAGGTTATTATTCAAATCTGACTCTCATTACCTCTCTCAGTGGTAATTTACCACTTCAAGTCTACCTTGTGGAGTAGCAGGCTGATTTTTGTCACACTCTTTTCTTGGTTTCCCAAGAACAGATGATTGTCTCTCACTATCCTCTCCCTCAGATTATCAATGAAGACCATATTCCCCAGCAGACATAAGGGAATGACCTCAGACATAAGCAGAAGTGTCATGTGGGAGCTTCTGGGAGATAAATGTTAAACAGAACTGGGTGCCATTGCCCCTTGTCTGCCCCTCTTCTGCCCCTATGCTGCAGGGGTGGGTGTATTAGCTGAACCTCATCCTTGGCCACAATAACTAGGACTCTCACTAGAGGTTGCAAAAGGGAACAAGGGACTTAAGCTTCCCCCCTCCCCTCACAGAGGAATTTTAAGCCACCATAAAAGTTCCAATTAGCCAACGATACCTTAATTTATGTGAGAGTGAAATAAAGTTTTATGTTACATAAACCACCTGAGATGAGGTGTCCATTGTTTGCATATGAACACAGATCTTATCTGCTCTATTTCAGTCTACTTGCTTTCAGTCTGTTTCTGCTTTGCTTTCCTGTAACTGTTATAAGAATATATCACCGGAATCTGTTTTTTTCATTCCATCTGTCAGTCTTTTAGCTCTTCCTAATGTCTTTTAATTGGGCAATCAGACTATTCATGCCGATTGTGCCTACCGGTATATTTGAATTTACTTCTAACAATTTATGTATTGCTTTTCATTTGATTTTTATCATGATACTGTTTTCTAATTTTTCTCTTTCTTTTTGTATCTTTTGTATTGAGATTTACTTTTTCTCTCATTAGAATTTCAATTTCTCTACTAATTTTGAATATATAGTTAATATGATATAATATTTATGTTATTTTGTTGACTACTTTAAAATTTTAAATTGTACATTTAACTTGAAAATATACATTTAAGCAATATTTTTATAATTCTTCTAGAAAATGTATGCCTTGTAAGACTGAATACTATTAATCTCCTTGCAGAGCAAATGTTGATTTTGTCACAGATCAATTTTCTTTCTTGATTTTTACAGCATATTAGGCATTACTTTGTAATGTCAGTTCATGAGTAGTTTTATTTGTAGGCTTAACATTTTATTTACTCACCTTCATTCTTTTTAAAAATAGCTTTATTAAGATATAATTTGCACATCGTACACTTGACCCACTTAAAGTGTACAATTCAATGGTGTTTAATATGTTCAGAGCTGTGTAGTCCTTCCTGAAACTTAATTTTAAGACATATTAATCCTCCCCAAAGAAACCTATTAGAAGGTTTCTCCCAGAAGAAACATTTTCTCCCATAAACATGGCTGTTCTTGACAGTACATATAAGTGGAATCATACTGTATGTCATTTTTTATGACTAGCTTCTTTCTTTAATCTTAATGTTCAATGTTTCACTCCCTTGCGCTATCAATTTTCCCCACTCAATTGTTTTTCATCCATATACAAATATGCTATAGTGTCTCCTACCTAAGAAGTAAAACTATATTGAGGCCACGTTCTTAGACTCTGGTGCTATCTATTTCTGTTCCTCTTCAAAGCAAAATTTCTCAAATAAATGTTCTTCTGCTCACGTCTCATTCTCTGTTGTTGCCACACATTTCTATCCCTCCCTACTATACTGAAAACATTCTTGTCAAGACATCAGTAATTTCCATTTTTCTATACACACATGGGAAACCTCAACCTCCATGATCCTTATTGTTGTCAATCACTCTGTCATTTCTGAAATACTGGTTTCTCCCTTAGTTTCTGGAATTATTCTGGTTCATCTCCACCTGTTGGGACATTCTCTTATGGGGAAAATCCTTCCATAAGCAACAATGGCCCTTCAGATCAAAATCCCACATGACTGGCACCCAGTACAGAGATCTCAAGTTACCTGGCGTGGCCATGATAGAATTCTGTATGCAGAGTGTGATCTTACTTCTCTGACTTCTACCTCTTGCCTTTTCCTCAATATTATTCATGCAACACACCGGACGCCAGGGTTTTAGAAGGCTAATAAATAATATGCCTTCCCAGTCTGAGTTCTGAAGCAATTTGAGTGAATATAAAAGAGTAAGTGGGTGAGACTCTCAGTGTATTTAGGGTCTGTACTAATGAGTTTACAAAAAGCTGAGACAAATTGAGAGCACAAAATTTCTGTGGCTAGGCAAGCTCAGAGGGAAGGGTAACAGGAAGGATAAAACCACGCATGCCCCATCCCCAAATTGCTAATCATGCAAACGGCTCCATTCCCTCATATTCTCCTCAGGAAGGAGTCGGGACAGTAACAGAAAGAAAGGGGAGAAGAAGGGGGAAAATAGTGNCAAAAGTAATGATCATAAGCAATAAACAAGCCTCTCACTCTTCCCTCATGTGCAGATCTTGAACTTCAATATGAAATAAAACTTCAGTGAACTTTTAACTATCTTTTAAAAAAATACCTTCTAATGGGTGTTAATTGGAAATAAGCCATGCACTTTCTTTTTAAAAAAAAATAGAATCAAAACCATAAAGTGGAATTTTGAACACTTCTGGTAGTTCAGCGGCAGTCATTACAGAAGTCAAACCATCCCCTGCCTTTTTCTTAAAGAGAAGTTCCCGAGCGCTGCATCACACCTGCATAATGACCTACAATCATGCGCGCTCAGTCATCGCACGCTATTATAATCCTCTCTCAGGATGTACTTCAGAATTATACACCCTGTCACTAACTGATCTCAAATTATTTTGCCTTTAACTTTCTACAGGCCCATTAGGCTTTCTGATATTATTTATTACTATCATCTCTACATTCACCTTTGGTATGCTTTCACTCAAAAAAGCACAGACTACTTTCTGTGCCTAGTCCCTGGCTTTAGGTTGAAACATGTAATAATAACAAATGGGTAGTGAATTTGAGACAGGAGAGTTGGGAATCAAGTCTGTGACATCCTTTATGCAATCTTTTAAGAAACCGCTTCCCTCATTATTTTTTGTTTGTTTTGTGTTTTTGTTTTTGTTTTGAATTTTTTTTTATTTTTAATATAGTATATTGTCAAGTTGGTTTTCATGTAACACCCAGTGCTCATCCCAACAAGTGCCCTCCTCCATGCCCATCACCCATTTTCCCCTCTCCCCACCTCCCATCAACTGTTAGTTTATTCTCAGTATTTAAGAGTCTCTTATGGTTTGCCTCCCTCCCTCTCCTTAACTATTTTTTCCCCTTCCTTTCCCCCGTGGTTCTCTGTTAAGTTTCCCCTGTTCCATATATGAGAGAAAACATATGGTATCTGTCCTTCTCTGCCTAACTTATTTCATTTAGTATAACACCCTCAAGTTCCATCAACATTGCTATAAATGGCCAGATTTCATTCTTTCTCATTGCCATGTAGTATTCCATTGTATAGATAAACCACATTTCTTGATCCATTCATCAGTTGATGGACATTTACCCCTCCTTCTTAAATACAGAGAATAAACTGAGATTTGGTGGCTGGGTGTGGGTGGGGTGATGGGGTAAATGGGTGATGGGCATTAAAGAGGGCATTTGTTGGGATGAGCATTGAGTGTTATGCTTCTATTCCTGAAATCATTAAATACAATTTTTAAAAAGTTATCACTGAAAAACAAACAAGAAAGAAACCCTTACCTCCCCCTCCACTCTTGCATCTTTCTTGTTCTTTAACTCTTTCAGATTTTTAAGATATTTATTTAATACTAGCTACATCTAGGTACACTTGTGTGGCTCAGTTGGTTATGTGTCTGACTTCAGCTCAGGTCATAACCCCATGGTCCGTGAGTTTGAGCCCCGCATTGGGCTCTGTGCTGACAGCTCAGAGCCTGGAGCCTGCTTTGGATTCTGTGTCTCCTTCTCTTCTCTCTCTCGCTCTCTCAAAAATAAGTAAACACTTAAAAATTTTTAGAAACATAGTAGCTATACCCATTTAGCATTTTCTGGGTAGTAAGTTCTGGAAAGTGGAGGTATTATCTTCCATAATTCTCACAAGAACTGATAGGATTGCTACAATATTATGTCCATGTTACTAGTATGGAAACTAAGTTTAGAATGTAAACTTGACTTGCACCGGACCACCTGAGTAATGCACAGAGACTGGGCTTGTGCCCCTCTCTCCTCCTCCTTTCTCACAAGTCTCTCTCAGTCTAAGTGCATGGTTGCTTTGAATTGAGAAGCTGAGAATGTAGCAAAAGATATTCTCTAGAATCCGACAGAATTCTCTTTGATCCAATAGGTTGTGGAATAATACGATGACATGGACCCAGCCTTTGAGTTAATGAGTTTACGGATATTCCTTGTGGAATATCTAGTTGGCTCATTGCGATTTCCACAGGTCAGTGGTAGAGCTTTGGAAATGTCTTGGTTTAATTAAGCCAATGAGTTTCCAATGTTCGTTAGTGATGACAAAAGTAGAACTTTATTTTTTTTCCAAGCTGGTGTTTACCACATTGATACTTCAGTCCAGATAGTTCAGAAGCCAATACTGCTAACCGCTAGACATTGTGCTCCTGTATAGCTCCAAATATGGCTAGGCTAACATGTTTCAAGGAAATAAAAACACATATTTTTAGTGCAACTATGTGCTAAGCACTCTGTCAGTTGCTTTACAGGGGGTACCTTATTTCATCCTCTTCACGGTTTATTGAGGCAGATAGTATTACTCACCACATTTCATAGATAAATACAATATACTCTAGGGAGGTTATACAATTTGTCCACTCTACCAAGATGGTTTTTGATGATCTTTGTATTCAAATTCAGGATGCTGGATTCCCAGTCTTCTGTACATAATCACCATATAAGACCACTTCTCAATATGTGCGTGTGGGTATTCACACATGCATATAAAGAGTCTGGTGAAATAATAGGCATTTAGATTCAGACGATGTGCTCTTTGTGTTAAAGTAAAAAAGGCCAATCATTAAAATTGTGTAACCCATCTCTATATCTTAACCTTTATGCCTTTGTTTAGCTATCTATTAATGAGAATAATTCTTATAATGATGCAAGAGTGTTTTTTTAAGCGACTTGTGCAATTAACAAGACTAAAGTGTTTAAATTACAGTTTTGCAACCTCAATGCTTACTGACATTTTTGACTGGAAAATTCTTTATTGAGAGAACGTCCTGTGCATAGTAGGAGGTTTGCAGCATCCCTGGTTTATACGCATGGGGTGCCAATAGCCTCTCCCCAGTTGTGACAACCAACAATGTTTTCAGACATTGTCAAAATGTCCCCTGTGGGGCAAAGTCATCCCAGGTTAAGAACTGGATTAAATAGTAGAGATGTTCATTTTGAAATTCTTGATATATTTAGTTTCTTTGGTTATCCAAGGTTTATTTCTATTTTCCTTCTAAGTGTCAGTACCTTCCGCCTTTAAAACTGTACTATGGTTTTTCATGGCTTAGGAGAAGATTGGGAGAAATCTATCTAGACAAATAAGTCTATAGAATATAAAAAGGAAAGAGGGCAAAAAGGGAGCCATAGCAGGAAGGGAGAGGAGATTTGGTGCAGAAAGAGGGAAGGAGTGGGGTAGAGGAGAGAAGAAAGGAGTGAAAAAGTTAGGAAACCATTAGACAGGAGAGTTTGAGCTCTATATTTAGAGGCTGAAACTATTAGAGTCAAACAGAAAATTTTTAGATAATTCCAGTGCAGAAAAGTTTATTTTGCTTTCCAGAATATAGATTGGAAAAATGAAAAGCTCCTCACAGATCTCTTGCCTTCTTTTTTCTCTCTCTCTTTTTTAATATTTTTATTTATTTATTTCTTCTGAGAGAGAGAGAGAGCAGGGGAGGGGCAGAGAGAGGGAAAGACAGAATTCCAAGCAGGCTCTGCACTCTCAGCACAGAGACCGATGTGGAGCTTGAATTCATGAACTGTGAGATCATAACCAGAGCTGAAATCAAGAGTCAGACACTTAACCGACTGAGCCACACAGACACCCCAGATCCCCTGCCTTCTTGACAGTTCCATCAATATACTAATTCTCAGGCAGTACATCAGAAATGGAGAAAGCATTTGGTATATAGGTCTCGATTTCCCCACTACCACACTTAGTGCCCAGGGTACCTGGGTGTTCCAGCTTGTTTCCATGGGGGACATGGAGTTGCTAAGAGAATCCATGGATCACAAAGGGACTTAAGATCATATAGGGAGGTTGCAGAGGTATGGAACCCAGAGGTCATTCTGGGGACAAGTGATTCCAGTAACAGACACTGAAACTGTAGTAAAGACCTGGCCTGAGCAGCCACTACCCACTGGAAATCAGGAACCCAATGGATGAGCACCTCGACCAGCTGTCAACTCCCCATGCCCACGAGGATTTCAGTGCCCCCTGCATCTGCACAGAAGTGACTGCTGGAATAAGAGATTTTTGAAGTGTAGAGATTGAACTTTGAAATGCCTGGAAATTTCCTAAAAACTTATCAAACTTCTCCCAAAAGCATCACTTTGGGTCAGAAGAGTCTAAGTTGCCAGTATTCTGCTGTTAGCAGAAAAAAGGCCTTGAGGGTAAGGTAGAGTCAATCATCTAAAATAAAAGAAATTCTTTTATGTTATTTTCCCACCTCTAAATCAGTCTGTGTAAATATCTACTTTATAAAAAAAAAAGCCTCAGGGTGCCTGGGTGGCTCAGTCGGTGAAGCATCCAACTTCAGTTCAGGTCATGATCTCACGGTTGGTGGGTTCAAGCCTCACGTCGGGCTCTGTGCTGACAGCTAGCTCAGAGCCTGGAGCCTGCTTACATTCTGTGTCTCCCTCTCTCTCTGACCCTCCCATGTTCATGCTGTCTCCCTCTCAGACATAAATAAAAAACAAAACAAAAAGTCTCGATGGAATCATTTGGTAGTTGGAACAGAGTCAGAAAGTAGAACCATGATGCAGATTTCAGTGTCCAACAAGGGATGTTCGTGGCAAGTACAGGGCGTGTGGGCTTTGGTATGAATGTGTTGCTGCGTGAGGGAACTGCTGAAAATGTAACCACTAGGTTCCCAATATATTTTGGATAATTTGATCTAAACTTCCTACTACCTTGAAGCTTCCATTAGTGTTCAGGAGTAGGAATCAGGCAATTTTTGACCATTTCAGGGACATGGTTCTTAGACTATGTATGTACCACCTAAGTGATGGGCATGACTAGTGAGACACTCTCTCTCCCAGAAGCCCTCCATCCTAGGTGCTGACTCTATCAAAGTACAAACACATTATCAACTAGAAATCCACCAAAGTTATTATAGATGAGGCAAGTGCCAAGAAAGGAAAGTTCTAGGTCCTATAGTCCCGGTACCCTGACTCCCTGAGAAGATATCATTTAGGCTGAAACCTGGGGTATGCAAGACAGTGAGTCAGATAAAGTAAGCAGAAGGTGAAAGGTGGGGGAAGCTTGTTCAAAGGCCCTGAGGTGGCTCTTTGAATCATTATTTTTTGTCTTTTGGATAAATACCTAGTAGTGCAATTGCTGGTTCATAGGATGGTTTTATTTTAGCTTTTTGAGAACCCCCCCATACTGTTTTCCAGAGTGGCTGCATCAATTTGCATTCCCACCAAGAGCATAAGAAAGTCCCCTTTCCTCTACATCCTCACCAATGCCCATTGTTTCCTGTGTTGTTAATTTTAGCCATTCTATACTGATTTCAAAGGACATATGAACCCTGATGTTTACAGCAGCGTTGTCAATAATATCCAAATTATGGAAGCAGCCCAAATGTCCATTGACTGATGAACCAGTAAAGAAGATTATATATATGGAATATTTCTCAGCCATTCAAAAGAATGAAATCTTGCCATTTGCAATGACATGGATGGAGTTAGACAGTATTATGCTAAGTGAAATAAATCAGAAAAAGATATATATCATATGGTTTCACTCATATGTAGAATTTAAGAAACAAGACAAGTGAGCAAAGGGGAAAAAAGAGAGAAACAAACCAAGAAACAGACTCTTAACTCTAGAGAACATATGATGGTTAGCAGAGGGGAGGTGGCGGGGGGCGGGGGGAAACAGGTGATGGGATTGAGGGGTGCACCTGTGATGAACACTGGCTGATGTGTGGAAGTGTTAGATCACTATATTGTACGCCTGAAACTAGCACTACACGGTGTGGTAACTAACTGGAAATTAAATAAAAACTTAAAGTAAGTTTCAGGAGTGACTTCCACCTGGGCACTGGTTTGGTTAGGTGGCAGAGTGGAGCTGGTAGTCAGTGCAGCAGTGGCACAGGTGGGCTTGGGGAGGCGCGTCTACCAGGACACCAGTCGCAAATATAAATAGTGGAGAGAAGAGTGGTCTTCCAGACGGGAAGTCCTGGACAGAGAGGACAGAGCACGTCCTGGAGTCCCGGGTAGAGATCCGTGTCCCACCTCTATCACTGTCGCCCACCCACATCCCATCATCTACAGAATGAACGGCTTGTAAATTACTTCTCTGGCCCTTTCTGGGCTGAAAATTCTGACTTTTAAGCTGATGAACCCATAACTGGGAAGTGCTAATGGATATTGGGCAACTGTTTATACACAAGCAAGCAGAAGTTGCAGCTGAGATGTTTGGGTCCAAAGGAAAAATCCTTACCCAGAAGTCAACAAANTAGGTCTAAGATCTGACATACATGTCAGTTCATAGTTCAAGTTTTTTTTGCGCATTTTAAACGTTCTGATTGTACTGACAGCGTACTTTTTAGGAATGATACTTCCAAAGCAGTACTCCTCAAACACGGTCTTCAGAACATAGATATCCAAAGCATCTGGGGACATTTTAAACACTCATATCCCAAGGAAACATCTTAGGATTTTTATTCATTAGGTCTTATTGTCTGTGCATTTCATGTGAGGTTTGGACAATTTGCCCATTGCTTAGGTACTTCCAAGACAACTTTTTGAAAAGGGCTCCATTAGATGGACTGATCTAAAAATCCCAAACCTTACCCTTTTTTACTCTCTAAGGACCCTTTCCTTTATGTCCTTGGACATGAATTTTATACCACGAATAGAGAGTGGCTCAAAACCAAGTACACATTTACCTTAGGGTCTTGATCCTAAACCCCAGATATTTTAATATCATTTTTGTGCATTTTAGCTAAGTAATATTCTTTACAATCTAATTATAACCAAGCACTGATGTCTATAATGAGAACTTCTACCATTTTATGTGTATCCATCACTGTCTGGTTAGGAGAGTATTACTAATTCCTAGTGGAATCATCTATCAATGTGTTCCTTTACTTTTCTTTCAAATAATCTGTAAGGGCAACTTACTTTCATCTAAGAGCAAATAATGAATCCACAGGACAAAAGAGATCAAAAGAAGTTCTGCACCTGTGCTTCTTTACACAGATCCAATCTCAGGAGAAACCGACATAGTGATTAATAAATTTGGAATTAATTCAAAATAAATCCCAATGTTAAATAAACCACCTCCTTCCTTGAGAGAAATTAGTTTGGTCTTAGAGTTAAAAATGCTCTGAGGGGTGGCTGGGTGGATCAGTCATTTGAGTGTCTGACTTCAGCTCAGGTCATGATCTTGTGGTTCATGAGTTTGAGCCCCACATCAGGCTCTGTGCTGACAGCTCATGGCCTAGAGCCTGCTTCAGATTCTGTGTCTCCTTCTCTCTGCCCTTTCCCTGCTCACACTCTGTTTATCTCTCTCTCAAAAATAAACATTAAAAATTTTTTTAATTAAAAAAAAATCCTCTGAGAAAAATGGGATCTGCAGTGTGCCGGTTGTATTCATCTTCTTCCTCATTATTTCCTTCTACTTTCTCTTTTTATTCCTTCCCTTAGTGTGACTATTGTTCACGTTGCATTTTCATCATAAATACCTCATTTATCACTCATAGCAACGTTATATCATATGCAAGCAAACATCGCAGTTGAGGACACTACCCTCATAGGGGGCAAGTGTCTTTGCCAAGCTAGGGAAAGGCAGAAAAGATAGTTAAAACAAATTCATTTGTTTCTAAGTCCATTGCTCACACATCTTATAAGCAGGATTTCAATCTTTTGGAAACCCTTATAATAAAAGTGAAATATCCAGTGACATGGTATAAAATCCAACTGGTTTGCTGGAAGAAAGAGTTGTGATGAGTCTTGATGTCCAGGGAGCGGATAAGGGTACTAGATTATACCCTTTCATAGTTTCAAATGATGTCAGATGATGTCAGATGATGGATGCTTCAGACTGAGTGGATTTGAAGATCACCCAAGGTTGGCATGATAAACAATGACCGACGTAAAGATGTAACCCAAATCACTGCCACTGACAACTCTGTAATTTTTACCATGGCCTCCCAGCAAGGCATCTCGAGTCAGCCATTACTCACCGTTCAGCTGTGTCAGAGGTGAACATGATTGTGCTTCTGACCTCTGAAATCATCCAAGACTACTCTAACCCAGGCATCTTTCATGAATGTTGATATAAATTCTAAACTTTTCTTATTATCCAGGGGAGAAACAAGAATCTCCGAGTTATTAAGAATGCTTAAAACTAAAACTCAAGAGTGATATTCCAAAAACGTCAAACACATGACTGATAGCTCCTAATTACCGAATGTTAAACACATAATATGTCTGCTAATACAAAAACAAGCAACATGTATCCTTTATTTTTAAAATGTACTTTGCAGTCATAGAAGCTGCCGCAGTGTTTTTACATAAAGCAATTAGGGGATCAGACAGTCAGAGTCTCTCAAGTTTGAGTAGCTGGCAAGCAATTAACAGGATTTGAGCCTAGATCTGACTACAAAACTCACGTCTTTACCACCTTGCCTCTCAGAACAAAATAATTACGGTCAGTTACAAGGAGGGAGATGACCTCAGGCAGAGAAGAGGTCGGCAAAATACACTAGAAAGAAAAGACGGTTTATACTTACATGTGACCCACACCAAAGAACTAAGACAAGGGCCACGGCAAACTCTTCCATCCAGAGAAAATATCCTTGGATTCCAATCTGGAGGCACGGTTTGTGCATGTTTTAGATCTTTACAGATCCTTTAAATCTGACCAAAGTGGTAGTCGGAGAATGAGGATCAGGCTCAAATTTCCCAGCCAAGGCATCCTCGGAGGAACTAGTAACAGGGTGAAGGCTTCCCAACAGTACGTTCTGGGGCCAGGCCTGCAAACAGTCCTTAAAGAGAACAGAATTGGGAAAGGGGATGGTTGCCGCAGGCAGGGGTGAGGCTGTCCACACAGGAGGGAGGCAGCCAGGGTATCTGTGTTAGCAGCCTTCTTTGGGTTCCCTGAAGCCGGAGCCAGCCTGGAACTCCTGACCCCGGGACAGGAGAGCAAACACTTCTAAAACCATGACCACGTGTGGCCAAAACAGCTTTGGACACAACACACACCGGCTGAGTGCTCCACGCCAGAACTAAGCAAGGCCGAGCTTACGGATGACGGGCCCTCGGTTCATAAAGTGAGCAAAGGTGGGTGTGTTGGCCTTGGGGGGGGGGTGGGGAAGAAAGGAAAATCACTGGTAATTGAAAACAGGCAGGTGTTTTCCCAGAAGCAGGTCCTGAGATGAGACTCTGAGCGTAAGTAGTGTGTGTGTGTGTGTGTGTGTGTGTGTGTGTGTGGCGGGTGTGGGTTGGAATTCCAAGAAACACCCACAGCAAATGGAAAAGTGAGATAGGAAATAGAAGCATGTCAATATCAGATAAATTATCGAGTAAGTTGCCCCTGTGAGAACAGGAGCCTAATTGCACTGAAGAAAATGTGGAGTACAGTGCAGAACGTGCTTCAGATTTATCCCAGCGAAGGAGGGAGAAGGGAGAAGGCTGGGGTGTCTATACAGTAACTCTCTGAGTGATAATGGCTGAGAACAGACCTTGAAACATGAACTCTGCAGCGCATGCAACTTGTCACTGCTTTTGTGACCAGATAAAATCCCCCCAAGTATATGGAATCAATAGCCTTATGTTTAGAGGTCAGCGCGTGAGAGATATGGGCAGGACATCATGAGCATCTGCTACCGTGGGTGCCTTGGAATCATTTCCATTATTCCGCTTATTCAGCAGAATGGCAGAGGGAAAATGTATGGGCTTTGGAGTAAAATAGTCTTGACTCTGAATCCTACTTTGACCATAACAACTTTGCAGCCAAACTTTTTTCAAAGAAGAATTCGTCTACGTGACCCCCTACATCGATAACACCAGGGTCAACCTACATTCTCTATCATAAGCACCGCTGATGCTATAAGGTCAGTGTCCAATTACAGGCCAGTTTCTATAGTTAATGAGAGGAACCGATGACTATTTGGGAGAGAAATGTTACACTGTTTCCAACAAACTCCATTCTGCCTACTTTCCATGAAGGCTAGTTCTTTTTTATCAAAAAAAAAAAAAATCTAGGAAGATAACATGGACAATATCAGGTTGTTGTGGAAGTAAGGATTATGTATTTGAAGTGCACTGTACAATGCTAGGCATATAGTGAATATTCAAAGGATGCTACCTAGTATTGATTCATTTTCTAAATAATTTTTTAAATAATGATAAATATTTTAGGGACACGTCCTGTTCCAAGAACACACTTGTAGAAGTATACAAGTTAAGTTTATGATTTTCCTTTCCAGGAGCTTACTGTTCAAAATTCAGAGATAAGACATACAATTTGGTGACATAGGAAGTGATAAACACTTTTACTAGAAAGATAGAGCACTTCCAGATGAAACTACAGGAGGCACCCTAATGAGGAAATTTGAGGGTATTTTAAAAATGAGAGTAGATTTCCTTATAAGCTTCAGATACTGGGGACCTAAGCAGTCTTATTAATTGCTGCATCCCTAGTAGATGGAATAGACCCCATAGCTCAATACTCAGTTAAATATTTATCAGCTAAATGTGAAGAGGATGGGATCTATTTTCCGAACAGAAGGAAGGATGTGAGAAAGGAGAGGAGGCAGGCAAGAATAAGATGCAGAAGCAGATATCGAATGATCCAGTTCCACTGGGACTTGGGATTTGTGCAGGTGAGAGGTGAGGAGTAAGCCTGGAAAAGGTAGTGGAAGCAAGATGGGCAGCAAGCATTGAATATCAGTCCAAGGTGCCTGGATTTTATTTTGCAGACAAAGTGAAGCCACTGAAGGCTATGAATAACCCAATGAAGGCTGTGATTTGGGAAGTTGAATCTGGCAGTACAATGAAGAAGGAATTCGATTAAGGAGGCAGGAGGCAAAGAGGAGGTTAGAGGCGATCCCAGTGTCCAGGCGCACGTACGTCTGGGTAATTGATGTCCATGTGCTTAGCTCCAAATTGCCACAAGCACTGACTGCTGCAAGCTGATTCTTCCTGACATCAAGGACAGAGAGGTAGGGATATTTATCTCAGGCTATAACCCCCACCTGGGACAACCTGTGAGTAAAGCAATCTGTTCACCCATATGGACCCCACAAATTTTATAAATGTGAGTAAATTCACTCTCAACTTGGGTTTCATATAATTAAATTTAGCAGAGATTCATCACGAAAATTATACTAATTGCAATTCCCCATTGTAGGGAGTGCTTATTAATTAAGTAGAAATGTGCACGTACACACACACACTCCCCCAAAACAAATTCTGTCTCCAAATGATCTAACCATTCTACATTCTAGATGGCACTTTACTCAGTAAAACTACAGTTAGCCTAACACTCAATAGCGTAAACATGGCTGACTCTATATAGGTCAATATCTGATCACTGGCTAGTTTTTGTTAAAGGGAATAGATGAGTACTATCTGAGATGGAGATGGCCTTCTCTCTATCTCTGAACAACATCATTCCCGTCAACCTAACATATATCCATCAGAAATATATTGCTTTATCATCATTCCTTCAGCTGTTTGCCAAGTACATGTTCAATGCCAGCTTGTGTAGCTGTGACAAATGTGATAGAATGATCTAGGTTATGAGGAAATAAATACAAATAGAACGAGATTTTTGTCTTGGAAGAATTCAGAGTTTGTTGTAACATGTTATCAAATGCTATGGGAGGTAAGAAGGGTAAGATACAGTGAGCTCTAGAAAATCAGTAAGTATGAATTAAATGTCTGCTATGTATAAGGTCTTGGGTGGCTTACCATCATTTGTAAATAATTGGTAGATAAGAGTTAGCAGTTTTTCAAAAGTTAAACATACCTATAGACTTGCGAGCTAAGGCAATATGAATAACAATATCACTTTTACTTTCCACTCAACAGTGTTTTTACTGAGTACCTACTATATTGTAGGGAGTTAGGTAGGTAATATGGATTTAATGGTAATTGAAACATGGTCTGCACCCTAAGTAGCTCATTATCTAGTGGAATGGATCTATCAGACTAAATTGTACCGCACAAACAATAGTATATATACATTATAGTTCGGCCTCAGCTCTGCTCCATATAATTCTCCATATAGGCCAAAGCTAATGAGAAGGTATCTATCACAGATGCCTTTATGGCAGAGGAGGGAGAGTTGCTCCCAAAAGGGACACACACCACTTCTGTCCACATTTCATTACCCAAAGCACATCTCATAGCCACCATGACAGCAACAGGGTGGGGGAAGAGAATTATCCCATCCTGGAGAAAGAACTAGGATATTCCGTAGACAATGTATCTATCACAGTGAGTCCATTAGGACCACAAACTCTCTCAGCAGTAATTTGCCTGGTTTTCAAAATATAATCGGTGTGGACATGCTTATTAGTTGGCAAACCCTCACACCGGTTGTTTGACGAAGAGCCGTTACAGTAGGATAGACCACGTGCAGTCTCATGACATCACCTCCACCCTCGAATGCCAAGAACAAGATAAAAAGAGGGGGCATCTGGGTGGCTCAGTTGGTTAAGTGTCTGACTTCGGCTCAGGTCATGATCTCATTGTTCGTGAGTTCAAGCCCTGTGTCAGACACTTAACCAACAGCTTGCTCTCTCTCTCTCTCTCTCTCCCCCTCCCCTGCTTGTGCACTCATGCTCTCTCTCTCAAAATCAAATAAACAAATGTTTAAAAGAAAGCATCAAAAAAAAAAAAAAGAACAAGATAAAAGGAGTCATTCACAAGCTCAACGAGATCAAGAACATTTGTTCTTCCTGACTCTGTAGCTTTAGGTCCTACCTTTCTCGAGATCCTGGTTTCCACAGCAGGGAATATTACACTGTGGGTCACAATATTCTGCTAAATTCAAAATCATGTGACATTAGTCAGCTAACTGTCATTACCATCATCATGATCGTTATCTCCACCACCATCGTCATCCCTACCACACCAGTGTCACCGACACCACCATCACTGTCATTGTCAACTTTTTCTAAAAACTTGTGGGTGTCTTACATGTATTTTTATTTCATTGAATGTACGATAATGATATGAAGTAGGTGGTTAGCCCCATTATATAGCTAAGGTAAATGAGGTTTAGTAATTTTTTTTTAATTGTTCAAATTTCCATAGCTAGTGACTAATAGAATTTGGCCTTTAAATCCAAGAATTCTGATGTCAAAGATCAAAAACTTAACCAGCATGTAAATTGCCTCTAAGTAATATGGGTCTAGTTAGAAAATGTCTAACTTATTTTTCTCCATGGTAACAAAAATAAAACAACAGTAACAGCAAATGAGTGTTCTGCTTGTTTCACTATTATTGGGAAGTAGGGGAGAAATCACAGGGCTTGGAGCCAAAAGATTTTTTCTTCTCTTCCGACTTCCACTGCCGATTGACTGTGTGACCTTACAGAAATCTGTTAACCTCTCTGAGGTATAGCTGTAAAATTGAGACGATAATGCTGGATTGCCTTAACCAGTACTGGTGAGAAAGATCAAAAAGTATATGTAACATCATGATGTGAACTATAATTCCTGTAGAGGTGTAAATTACTATTATTTCTGCTTGATTTTTCTCTCTGTAAAGCTAACCTCCCCTTATATCACAAAGACTTAGATTACGATCTCTAGTCTGGCTGGTGAGATACTTACAATATTTACCACAAAGCATTATCATAAATATTTGAAGTTACCTGCTTTTCAATAATAGAACAATTACCATTTTTCATCCCGATGTCTAGAAAAGGAGGGTGCCTTTGATTGGTCAAGGACTTCAGAGGGAGCAGGACATCAGGGAACTTCCCAAATGTCCCCAATTCAATGGGAATACAGGTTGTGAGGGAGAAGTGAAAGCCTCTATTGTTGGCTCTGAAGAATCCTTTCTAAAGGGAGGTTTTCTGCCTCAGGAGCTTCCAGCTCTTCAGTTATTCAGGCCACAAATTGGCAATCCCTTTATTTCCTCCATAAAGAAAACAAAGGGAAGATCTTGGAACGCCACAGGACTCCTTCTCATTGGGAGTTGACTGGGAAAGACACAATAACGAAGATCCTAGACAGAAGAAAGACCGCAGGAGACGCCTTGCCTCTCCGGTATTCACAAAAGACTTACAGCTTGAGAGGAACCTTTGGATACGTGACATTGACTTTCCTGAATTGGTGCTGTGCTTTCACTCACTCTGCGTCACTGTTAACCTATTTGTAGAACTTTGCTGAGGACAAACCATTGCTCTGGACATTGGAGGAGACGACATGCAATTCCACGGAAATGTGTCCTACCCCCTAGACGTAAGAGCTGTTAACTTCTCAAAAGTACAGAACCTTCTCAGAAGTAGAAATGACCCCCCTTCTCTGGATACAGCCTCATTTTCATTCTTTTAAATGCATGGGATCGTATGATAGAAGCAGTGAAAAAGTGTTTACTATTACTCTATTCAACCCTCTGTTGAGCAATGTTATTTTCCTGCATTCAGCTTGTGATTGGCAAAAGGGGACGTTGTTTCAAGCATGGGAGTGGTACTAGGTCATGGCCTGGCTTAACCTACTTGTATAAATGGGTGAACGTTGAAGAGTTTGCCTATAGGACTCAGCCAAACTCCACAGGTTCAAATAAGGCGCTGCTTTCGAAAGGGAACCCATTCTCATCTCTTTCTCTCACCTTATCGAGCAGAAATGATGTGCCACGGAAACCTCTGTCCATAATCCTTTTACCTTTGTGAGCACCGAGAGATAGATTTCTCTATATACTTTAATTGAAACAGGCAAATCTAATTTCTGGCACAGAGCGGATATTCATAGGCATGTTGCAAACTTTACCTGTTATCTTCCCTTATTGCAAAGTGTATAATTCGTCTTCTAGGCAATGGCACACATATCTTAATATGACTTATGTAAGAAAAATAGCCCCCGGTCACAGAATATAAATTGTTTCTGTTTTCCCCAAAAGCAAAGAGAATAAAAAGTAATATGCCTTGCAAGAGTAGATCCAATGTTATGTTCTTAAAGGGGAACTTAACCCAATTTCCTGTAATATCCCTCCAATAAATATTGGTTCCCAGGGGTCTTCGGTGGTGGTTACATGTGGCACCCCATCACCTCTGCACAGATAACCCTCCTTTTCTGAGAAAGTCGGGAGCTTTCCTTTCTTTTGCCTGATTGTTTTAACTAACCATTTATTGAAGTTGTCCAAATCTATACCTTTGGAAAAAGTTACAACCTTGTGTTACTCTTGGGTTTATTTTCAAGGGACTGCTGTAAGTTTTAAAATAAGGGACAGAATTTGTGGCTTTAGACACAACATATATTATGATCTGGTTAAAGTTATAGGAAAGCTATTCTCAGGGCCCAGGATTGATAAAAATCAGTGAGCGCTGAGAAGAGTGTTTACATTCCCAACAGTGGCAGCCATATGTGTGAGTAAAACATTGCTTCTTTTTGTTTTCCTTGTTGTTTGTAGCTCCCTCTTCTGTCATCATGGCCTAATCATTCCACAGACATCTCAGAAACCTGCATCAAAGTGTTTGCTGATCTTATCTCTGGATACTTTCTCTACATGTATGGTTTCCCATAGCACTTTCTTCTATTCCTGAATATTGCCTTTTTATATGTGACTGTTATGTTTATTGTTTTTGCAACTATATGACCTCTCTGCTTGGATGGTCAGCTTCCTGGGGGTAGGGATGAGGCCATCAGAAGTTTAATGCACTCTGTAGGCCCTGGCACATTGCTTGACTCTAAGTAGGTCCTCAAAAGAATTACAGAATAAATATTTTGAGAACGTGATACCAGATGAAACTAATCAGGCAAAGAGAGAGCCTGTAGGCGCCTGGTGGGCAGGGTGTCAACATCTCCCCAAGGTGTTGAGAAGAGAGAGGAACAGAGGTGTGGAGAGAGTGAGGTCTTGGGAACCAGAGTTGGTCAGAAGCTGAGAGCATCCACATTGCAGCAATCACCACATTATTTATCTTGTACCTCCATCAGCTTGGGTCTCTAACGTTCTGGAGAGCACACCATTCTGGGTGAAGCTGGTCACTGGCGTAGCACGATCTTGGCTTCCCCAGTGTGAGAAGGGGTTTGTCTCCTGAAGACTTCAGGAGGAGGAATTTCACCTTCAGGAGGAGGTGGTAGGCATTTTCTACCACCAGGAATATACATAGTGGGAGAAATGCCATTTCCAAAAGCACAACTGAGTGATATTAGAAGACTTTTGGATGCTGGAACACTAAAAGTGAGAAACGTTTATTGAACCTCAGTTTGCTTCATAAATGGCATATAGAAGGTATTCAGTATGTATGTTTGTTAAGTGATAGATCTATATCGCCAGGATTTCCTTGGAGTTATTCAAACCCAGAGCTGGAGGAAGCACACTGCTTCCAGTTTTGTGTGTGGATTTATGTGTCCATAAATAAGGTGCCGCCGAGCCTCACCGGACCCTGAGAACAAATCATAAACAGAGTTTTAGCTGGGTCAAATCCCCGCTATTCACAGTGAGGTAAAACACTGCATGGCGTCCTCATGATTCTTTTCGTTTTCCTTTCATTCTGCAGAGAGTCAGCAGCACGTGTGCCCCATTCCCTACTGACTCCCCGCATCACCGATGTCCCCATCGCCTCCCAAGGGTGTGCCACGTCTCAACTTTGCTGTTGCTACTTGAGTTGCATTAGTGTGTGAATTCTCTCCTGAGCCAAAGGTGAGGCTGCTGAACCCGAAGCTGCAAGTCTTGTTTGTCCTTGGTGGAGCTCAGACCTCCCACATTCCCTGGTCCATAACCTCACCCGTCACCACTGGGGCTTTTACTCTTCCTGTGTCACAACCAATACATAGAAGCAAATACACTGAGAAAACACTGTCCTCAGAGGAAAACTCTTTCAAGGACTCCCGCTTCAGGCCTGGTTATTCCCCGAGATGTCCGTGAGTCCAGGTGCCTGTCTTTAACTGACCATCCTTACCCTGCACTATTGTAAAGAGATACTTGGTCCACCCTGAAAGCCTGTATGAAAAAGGATGTGCTCATGGCAAAGAAACAGTATCTCTTACTCCCCTAGCCCTGAATGATGAGGCAATATCCCAAGGGTCAACCTCATAAAGGTCCGATTATCCTATTGAAGACTGCAACCCACCCCCAAGCTTCTTAAGCTGTTTTAATTTTAAATCTTTTCTCCATATCGTTTATCACCGTCTGGTAACTAATTTAGTAGTTATTATGTATGTTATCTATGTTTGGTCTTCCTTTGCTAGAATATAAGCTGAACAAGGGAAAGACCTTTTTTTATTAGACTAAGAAAGACAATAATCAATTAATTAATTAATTAAGGTTGTGTATTTTCCCTTCACATGTTTCATTTCTTTTTTTAAGTTTTATTTTCAGTGTATTTATTTCTTTTGAGAAAGAGAGAGACAGAGCAAGTAGGGGAAGGGCAGAGAGAGAGGGAGAGATGAATCCCAAGCAGGCTCTGAGCTGTCAGCACAGGGCCCCAAGTGGGGCTCGAACTCACGAACCATCATGAGATCATGACCTGAGCTGAAATCAAGAGTTGGACACTTAACCAACTGAGCCACCCAGGCACCCCTCATTTTTTCAAGTTTTAAATTTTGATTTCAGTATAGTTAACACACAGTGTGATAGGAGTGTCAGGTGTACAATACAGCGATTCAACACTTCCACACAACACACTGTGCTCATCAGGACAAGTACGAACTTATCGATTTGTTCTCTGTCGTTGAGTCTATTTCTTGGTTTGTCTCTTTTTTTCTTTTGTTCATATGTTTTATTTATTAAATTCCACATACCAATGAAATTGTATGGTAAATGTCTGACTGACATATTTTGTTTAGCATAAGACTGTCTAGCTCCTTCCATGTTGTTGCAAATGGCAAGATTTCATTCTCTTTTATGGCTGAATAATGTTCCACTATATATTTACCACATTTCGTTTATCCATTCATCTACCAAGGAACACTTCAGCTGCTTCTGTAGTTTGGCTGTTGTAAATAATGCTGCAATATACGTAGAGGCACACGTATCCTTTAAAATTAGTGTTTTTGTACTCTTTCATAAATACCCATTAGTGTCATTGCTGGGTCATAAGGTAGTTCTATTTTTTTTATTTTTTTTATTTTCAAGGAACCTCCATACTGTTTTCCAGAGTGACTGCACCAGTTTGCATTCTCACCAACAGTGCTAAGAGTTCCTTTTTCTCTACATCCTCACCAACACCTATTTCTTGCTTTTTTTTTTTTATTTTAGCCTTTTTGATAGGTGTGAGGTGATAACTCATTGTGGTTTTGAGTTCCATTTCCCTGATGATGAGTGATGTTGACCATCTTTTTATTTGTTTATTGGCTATCTGTATGTCTTCTTTGGAGAAATGTATGTTCATGGCTTCTGCCTATTTTCAATTGGATGATTTGTGTTTTTTTGTGTTGAGTTGTACAATTTCTTTATATATTATGGACACTAACCCTTAATTGGATATGTCATTTGCAAATATCTTCTCCCATTTTGCAAGTTGCCTTTTAGTTTTATTGATTATTTCCTTTGATTAACAGAAGCTTTTTATTTTGATGTAGTCCTAGTAGGGTTGTTTTATTTTGTTTTTGTTTTTGTTTTGTGCTTTTACTTCCCTTGCCTCGGGAGACGTGTAGAAAAATGTTGCTATAGCCAATGTCAGAGAACTTAGTTCTTATGCTCTATTCAAGGGTTTGTATGATTTCGCATCTCACATTCAGTTGTTTCATCCATTTTGAATTTTTTTTGTGTGTTTATGGGGTAAGAAGTCGTCTAGCTTCATTCTTTTGCAGGTAGCTGTCCACTTTTCCCAACACCATTTGTTAAAAAAGACTATCTTTTCCCCATTGCATATTCTTGCATTTCTGTTGAAGATTAATTGACCACATAATCATGGTTTTGTTTCTGGGCTTTCTATCCTGTTCCACTGATCCATTTGTCTATTTTTGTGTGAATACCATATGGTTTTGGTTACTACAGCTTTGTAGTATGACTTGAAGTCTGGAATTGTGAATTTCTTTTTCAAGGTTGTTTTGGCAGGAAAGATTTTATTTGTTTAATTTCTTGACACATTCTGAGTATATCTTGCAATATTAAAATTTTAATGTGCATCCATTGGGTGAATAACTTTGATTTACAGAGTTTTCTTCATGTCTCCCAAGGACAATCAGCATACATCATCTGTGAGAAGACAGTCTCTGTGTCAGCTCTGTGCTGTGTCCCAGTTTTCCCCTCCAAACAGAATCTGAATGCTTCAGTTCTCTTTGGAGTGAATTCCTTCTTAGCGTGCCCCATCCACCCAGAGCTGGCCCAACAGATCTCTTTATGTCTGAACCACCGCTGTGGGTGTGGGCTGAGTTTTGTGCCACTATCTACACCACTTTCACACAGACACACCATTGCTACTACATAAAACAACATTATAAAAGCAGACATTTGGAAGAAAGAAGAGTGGCTTATATGCATCTAAAGTTGATTGGTGTTTCCTTATGTTAAATTTTTTTTAAAAAAGTTTATTGTGTGAGAGAGAAACAGAGAGAGAGAGAGAGTGCAGGAGAGGCAGAGAGAGACAGACAGAGAGAGAATCCCAAGCAGGCTCTGCATTGTCAGCACAGAGCCAAACACAAGGCTCAATCTCACACACCTTGATATCGTGACCTGAGCAGAAATCAAGAGTCAGATGCTTAACTGACTAAGCTACCCAGGCACCTCTTCCATTTTTTAAAAATTTATTTAAATTCCAGTTAATTAACATACATTGTGGTATTGATTTCAAGAGCATAACCTAGTGATTCATCACTCACATATAACACTTAGTGCTCATCCTTTAATAAAGAGAAAATAATGAAAACTTTGGAATATCTATTTCAAAGAATCAATCCATAGATGTTTGTGGGGAAAATTCTTATCTCCTCCCTAACCCTCTTGCTTGGCCCATAACTCAGCAAGTTCTGCCCTTATAAACCTGTTACAAAGAATGTCAATGTCATTCTGATAGAATGGGCCATTCAGGATTTGAGAAGGACACATGAGAATTTGGGCCAAATATAAGAAAAGGAGTGGAAGAAAATGGCCAAGGTGTGTGGCGTGTTTGGGATCACATAATAAGAAAGGAGGAAAAAGAAGCGGAAGGGTTCACAGAACTGGCCCATGAAATGGAAGGCAATCCAGGAAGGTGTGATATCTCAGAAACCAAGTGGAAAAAACCAATGTGTCATAGGAGTCAAATGCACTGAGGCATCTGACAGCCTCGGGACTAGAGCCCGAGAACTGGTAGGATGGAAATCTTTCAAGGCCTCTGGAACACAACCATAGAAATTAGACTAATCAGGATGAGTTCAAGGAAGAACAGAACGTATTGTGTAATCAAATATTTAAACATTTTTAGTGGTTTTGCTATGAAAGGAAGTGGAAAATGAGTAGATAGGAAGTCTAGTAAGATTTATTTAAAAATTTCCTTAAAAAGACAAGAGATAAACGAGAGTAAAATAAAAAGAGACAAAAGACAAAAGCTATGACAGATATTTTTGTATGCAGGAAGAATTGATCCAGAAGGAAAGAGAGAGAGAGAGAGTTTGCTCTTTTGAAAGCAGAAGGGATAATCACATCTGCAGTGTGGGAGTGGCGAGAGCAGAGAGCAGACAACATGGGGACAGATTGTCCTTGCATCAGGAGTGAAAGCAGAGAACGCGGACACAAGGCACAGGTTTGGTGGAGGAAAGATGCAATAGTTCTTTTTAGATGGATCCCGTTTTCTCAGTGAAGGAAAAGTTCATGCTGGAAAAAAAAATACTCATGCTAAAAGTACAGGCGGGTGAGTTTATTGGCAGCTTGAAGATAGAGGAAGCTAAGAAGTAGCTATTTTGTCATGTATATTCAGTAGAAAACTGTAAAGGTCACTTGAATAAGTAGTTCCCAAACTTACACAAACATCCGCATCACCTGGAAAGTGTACTCCAAGCATTCCTGGCCCCAACTTGTACTTAAAGACTTATATTTATAATTATGGGAAATAAGTTCTGAAGTTATTCTTTTTTAAAAAAAAAAGTTATTCACAAAATATGGTGATGTTTCACTAGAATTGAGACCGCTGTTATTGTAACATTGTGACCCCAGATCCTGAGTATCTGGAGAGGCACCTTTACAATGAAAGGAAACAACTTCACCATTTACATAATACAGGGAATGATAGTCTCGTATTCTGAACTCTAAATGACTTGGATTTATATATTCTTCCCGGCATTCAACCCTGGCTCACAGTATTTTCAGTTATGCATCTATTTTCATCAGAATTAGAGACAGTTTTTCTTGAGTGATCTTAATGTTAACACAGGGGACTGGACATAGAAAGCACTAGATACAAGGGGTATTATTTAGGGTAATTAATTATACCTGAGAACATGAGGGCAGATGGGCTCCGAGGGTTTAGGTACTTCTATCTACTGTCATACCTGGTGAAGAACAATGACCCGGAATCCAAAATCCCTGATCCACCTGACATCTTTTCTAGACAAGCTCTCTGGGTGAATCCCAAGGGGTCCAAAGTATGGGAAATGTAGTTCATATAGTTCTAGGATTACTGAAATCATGTACAGAACCAAAACATTCAGAGAAGTCTCCATTCCATCCAATTCCACTAAGATTTAATGGGTTCTCGGTATTATGTATCCATTCTGTGAATAGGCATTTCATACTAGCTGTCTCTTCATACTGACTCACACTTTAAAAGTAAATCATTACTTATATCTTTCTCAGAATGACTTCCTCATCAAATTTTCCTGATCAGCCCCTGCTCATTGCCCGGCTTGCCAGGCATGATAATGAGATGATCTGGGCTGCCATGTTCTTTCTCATTATTGCCAATGAGAGGTAGGCAAATAAAGATCTTTCATCGACCTATGAATCTGACTTAAAAAATTTTTTTTAATGTTTTATTTATTTCTGAGAGAAAGAGAGAGACAGCATGAGCAGGGGAGGGTCAGAGAGAGAGAGGAAGACACAGAATCCGAAGCAGGCTCTGAGCTAGCTGTCAGCACAGAGCCAGACGCGGGGCTCGAATCCACGAACCGTGAAATCATGACCTGAGCCGAAGTCGGCCACTTAACCGACTGAGCCCCCCAGGCGCCCCTGAATCTGACTTTTAAACTTGAACACCGTCCTCCCGGGTCTTCAGCCTTTCTTAATGTGAAGACGCACAGTTTCTGACTGCTTGCCCTTCAGCTGCAACTTGCTTTCAGCCTACTTTGTGATCATTAGTATTTACATAGGGGCATAATTTACAAGGGAGCAGGAAGGAGTATTCTAATATCGAGTCATTTGATGCCCTTTACTTAGGAAATTCTGAAATGTTTTCCTGTAATTTCTATAGGCCAAATTAAATGCCCTTATATTCATTAACTATACAATGAAAACAGTAAAAGAAGCACTGAGTTTCCATTAAGGAGGCTTTGTTCAAATGCTGGCTCCCACATTGGCTTGTTTCTGGTCTTAATCAGATCATTTCATCGCTCTCTTCAGTTTGGGTTTCTCACCGGGAGACGAGCATGTTGAGAGAACTCAGCCAGATAATTGAGAAGCAGGTACCTACGAATGGCTAGTACCAAGTAGTCATTAATAAATAAGAGTTGAGGGGCCCCTGTGTGGCTCAGTGGGTTAAGTCACTGACTTCGGCTCAGGTCATGATCTCCCAGTTCGTGAGTTCAAGCCCTGTGTTGAGCTGTCTGCCCTCAGCATGGAGCCTGCGTTGGATACTATCTGTCCCTCTCTCTCTGCCTCTCCCCTGCTCTCTCTCTCTCTCCCAAAAATAAATAAACACTTAAAAAATAAATAAAATAAATAAATAGAAGTTGAACTTGACCTCAGATCTCTCTATCCACACGTCCATTCCGTTTTACTTATATATTCATGTTTTAAGTCAATACCCTACCTGTGTCATCATTTAGCTTAATATAGCTGATGGATCAAACAAAAACGGAGACCCATAACAAATGACTTAAAAAAAAAAACAAAAAACTGGTGTTTTAAATATAAGTTCCGAGTTGGGCTGAAGCTAAACACCTGTGTTCAGATATCATTGAACCTTGGACGAGATCTCTGGATCTAGCTCTAAGTCTCAGTTTCCACATCTGTAAAATGGGTACAATGATTTCCATTCTGCAAGGTTAGTGAGGACAAACTACAATAAAATGTGAGCTCGTTCTCAGGAACACACACAAATATTGCCATTTGCAAAGCTTTTATCAGGGTTACAGGCCATTCACACACAAGACAGAAGTTTTGGAACCTCCTGGAGGCCAGTAGAGTTGAGCATTATGCACGATAGTAGGAGTCACTCGTACTTAACATGGCGACATGGCGTGACGCAGTATACGAGGGGGCCACCGGTTCCGTCCTTAAGGCAGCGCTTGACTCTTGTTTTTATACATTATTTTCAAAATATTGATGTTTATCTCAGTATTATGACAGCTACACAGCAACACAGTTCATCATGCACTTCTGTTTGTTTTGTGAAAACTTTGACAATCTTTTTTACCATGTGGAAAGCTTAACAAAGTAAGATCAAGTAGTGTGTTCCTTCTATCAGCGCGTCCCCACTTCTCAAAGCTTTGCTTATGATTCTGACTATAATCCCATGGGGAGAAGTTCTTCTATGATCCCCATCTGACACAGACAGAAAGAGAATCAAGAAGCCAACAAAGGAAGAAAGAAGGTTTTGCAAAGGCTCTCCCATGCGCCCGATCAACACTGCTGTGTATCGTAATTTTCTTTTTATTCCTTTTCAAATTTTTTTTTGTTAAAGACCCTCAGACCTTATTCATCTTGTAGCTGAAAGTTCGTTCATACCCCTTTACCAACTTCCCCTTATTTTCCCAATCCCCCAGGTCTTGAAACCAGTTTCCACTTTCTGTTTCTGTGAGCTTGGCTTTTTATTTCAATTCCACATATAAGTGATAGCAAACACTATTTATCTTTCTCTGTCTGGCTTTCTTCCCATGGTGCAATGCCCTCACATTCCACCTATGTGGTTGGAAACAGCAAGGTTTCTTTCTTTCTCGTGACTGAATACTATCCCACTGTATACAGACACATCGTTTTCATCCAATCTTCCCTTGACGGACACTGAAGGTTGTTTTCATATCTTGGCTCTTGTGAATAATTGTCACTACTCAAAGTTCACAAAGACCCCTATCCTTGCATATTATTCCAGCATTATGGATAGGAATACTTGACCCAATCTGAAACATCATCTGTTCAAAATCAAAGATCTCATAAGTCACAGCTGCAACTCTGACTCCAAATTTTTGGAGTCCAAACTTCATCTCTGGGCTCCATGAGCCTGCCTTCCTGCCGCACTTGCTAGGGTTAACCATTCACCTGCACGGCCATCACTGCAAGCAAACCCAATACTTGGTTGAACCAATCCCTTTCTTCAAGAGTCAAAACATAGCCTGGTGTTGGAAAAGACTTAGCCCCTCACAGCAAATGACAGTGTTCAGCTCAATGCTAAGGTAGCCCAGGAGGCTGAACATTTGCTAAGTAAGATACAGATTTAACACTCTTCTAATTGCTTCACCTCTGCATGTCTACCCAGAGCAAGCAGCATGACCTTGAATTACCAGGACAGGACAGGTAGGAGGGAGGGCTTGACATTTTAGCAATCCTACAGATGTGTGGGAATAGGTCATCAAGATTGAGTGCACATTTTACGATACTGCACACAAAATAAAACATGGCTCCAAATAACACGAACTCACTTTGTCATTGTGATTTTTTTAAGTCATAACGGTGTCACTACTACAGTTGTATTCTCTTATGAAGAGGAGGGCATCATACTATGGCTGCCTAAAGAAACAGGCCCTGGGGCACCTGGGTGGCTCAGTTGGTTAAGCCTCCGACTTCGGCTCAGGTCATGATCTCGTGGTCTGTGAGTTCAAGCCCTTATCAGGCTTTGTGCTGCCAGCTGAGAGCCTGGAGACTACTTCAGATTCTGTGTCTCCATCTCTCTGTGCCTCCTCCGCTCATGCTCTGTCTCTCTCTGTCTTTCAAAAATAAATTAACATTAATAAAATTAAAAAAAAAAAAGAGAGAGAGACAGACCCTTCCCCCACCATACACGTACTCATAGGTAGTTAGGAATGAATCAGAACGTACGCACAGTGGTTCTTCCATTTCCACTTTCTCCTCCCGATGCGTAGAGACAAACTTGTGCCTGATCAAAGCAGGAAGACTTACTTTTCTGGTGTTGCTTGTTCAATTAGTAGGAGGGGAAACTTCCTTCAAGGGGAAGTTTCTTTAAGTCAAAAATGACTTCTCGTGCTTTAGTATTTTTAGTAGAGGCATATGGAAAATTTAAGGACCGAGAGAACTCTTCTGAAATTCCTAGAAAGGAATATCATCTCTTCCAACCCTTAGGTGGCCCCCATATGTAGGCAGAGTAAAGAGTGCCCACATGGCATGATTAAAAAGGGGACAGGAGAGTTTCCAGAAATCACTATATCGATGCATGAAGTGTTGCCTCTATAGCTTTAACTATTTGGGTGAAGGGTTGACTTCCACTACATAGTATCATGTCATTATTTGGAACAAGCATGAGCTTTTGGGAGCCCAATTAGATCTAGACATGAACTTACACTGTGCACTGATGAGCTAGAGGAACCTGAGGGTCCTCTTCTGTAAACCAGAAGTGTGCCTCTGCTTACCTCACAATTGTTGCTATGTAGATTTAATGAACTCACTTATAGTCTGTTTCGCACCCCCTGCACACCATCCCTTCTCATTTGATAAATACTCTTTGATCTAGTCTGTGATTGACGTGGGAGTTGCCACATCCTTTCTGAGTCCTTGGCCATGATTAATTGAGCCAAGGTGGGGTCCCGACTGTGATATTTTGAACTGGAATGGGGAATGTTAACTAAGTTCTAGTTCCGTCCCTCTCTGGACACAAAACTGTAAGAGGGCAGCATGATGATGCCAAGAGCCAAGCTCATAGTCATTTCAAGTCTGAATCTCATTCAGTCAAATATATGACCAGAAACAAAAACAAAAGCAAAAACAAACATTATTGAAAGGGTTGACCATTGTCCCTTGTCCACTTGCTGACCTCACATTCTCCTTTCAACTAATATCAGTAACGCCCTTGCCTTACTGCCACCTCTTCATTAAGTCTGTTCTCATCAAGGACACAGTGTCCTCTATCTTGTCAAACCAAATGGTTGCCTTTTTAACTGGGTGACATTGTAGCCTCATTAGATATAGTAGATTCTCCCTTTGCTTCAAAACACTTTTTTTTGTATGTGTGTTATTATTTCCAGGGCATCCCCTCTCCTGTGTATAGACCATGTTCTTGGTCACCTTTTCTTGTAAGAGTGTCAGCATTGGACCCAGATGGCCCTAGCCTCATTTCCTCTCTCTCTCTTTCTGCACACACTCCTTGGATAACCTCAACAACCCTGGGCTTCAAATACCACTCAAATTCTGATGACTCCCTAACCCAGAGCCCGCAGTTCTAACCTCTCATCAAAAGTCCAGACTCCAATACCCAAATGTCCACATGTCATCTCTATGTGGATGTCTAATGGGGAACCCAAGGACCTGAATATCATGTTTGATACCGTCTCCCTAAAACCACTCCTTCCATAATCTTCTCATTTCACTAAATGATAATAAAGTGCTCAAGCCAGAATATGGAGGCATTTTTCTTTGATTCAGTTTTGCAAGCCCCCTTTTCTTCTGTCTTTAGTGAGTGTTTCCTGACTCCTTTCAGGTAGGGTCCACAATTTCCACTTCTCATCTCTGAGGGTGAAACTCAACAAAAGGAAGTCCTCTTGCAGACTTGAACTGAACTCAGAAACGGACTGTTTTTCTAACACCTGAATCTAAAGGTGCAATCAGGGCCACACTGGACTTGTTATGAGGTGTCTCTGGTCACAAGTAGGTCTGAAGTAGTTACAAATGACACCTCTGAACTAGCCTTCCAGAAAGAGCAATTGCTGTCTCTGGGGCCCTGGGCTCTGACCTCTTCGAGACTGTCCTCATAATTAGATGTTCTCCACTGCAAAAAGAAGAGCAGAAACTGAAGCCATCTCTCATCTACTGAACAGACATTTACCAGTATCTTATTTTATAGGTGTGGATCTAAGGGCTGGGTTACAAACAAGAATAAAAAGAGGTGCCTGTCTTTTCACGCTCTGATTTGGGGAGAGTAGAGCTACTGATTTCGTTGTCTCCTGCTGTACCCTGGGGACCTAACGGACACAGTGACGGATATAGTTTAGTATCAATACCTAAAACATGAATGAACACTCTCAGATAAGTGGAAGTGATGGGTGGTGAGTCCACTCTGAAGGTCACTGTTATAAACTAAGTTGTATCCCTCAACACTCATACATTGAAGTCTTAAGAACCGGTACCTGAGACTGTAACTGTATTTGGAGACCAGGTTTTTAAAAGAGTCATTTAGTGAAAATGAGGTCATTAGAGGGGCCCTAATAGGACTGGTATCCTTATAAGAGGTGATTACAACACAGACACACAGAGGGAAGGCCATGTGAAGATACAGGAAGAAGAGGGACATCTTCTTGTCAAAGAGAGAGGCCTCAGAAGAAACCACACCTGCCGACACCTTGATCTTGGACACGTGCCTTCCAGAAATCCTGGAAAATTAATTCCTCTTATTTAAACCACCTCATCTGGGTCATGCTGTTTTGACAAGCCTAGCAAGCTACTACAGTCAGTGTGGTAGCTGTCATATGCCCCAGAATTCTATGGGCTACTGTACTGCAGGAAAGTTACCCCCAACAAGACCCAGGCCTTGAAGACCTTGCAGAAAAGAGGAAGCTTCCCTGGAAGAGAGGATAGAGTCTACTGCAAATAAAAACAATGCCCTGCCTATTCTATACTCACTTGGGGGGCGCCTGGGTGGCTTAGTCGGTTAAGCAGCCAACTTTCGCTTAGGTCATGATCTCGCGGTTCGTGGGTTTGAGCCTCGCGTCGGGCTCTGTGCTGACTGCCAGGTCAGAGCCTGGAGCCTATTTCAGAGTCTGATTCTCCCTCTCTCTCTGACCCTCCCCTGCTCACGCTGTCTCTGTCTCTCTCTCTCCTATAAATAAAAGAAATAATATATATATACTCACTCTGCACACACCAGAGCCCTGGAAATAAGTCGATGCAAGAACCCAAAGGATTGGGTTCGAGGCTTGACAGCTGGGTAGCCCCTTGTCAATGTCAGGGCCATTGCTGTGTCTAAACTTCAGCCACCCCATTGGTAAAGTGAAATTAACCATTTGGGCCTCACAGGGCACCTCAAAGTGTTGATGGACAGCAAATTACTTTGCTAACTCCGGCACGCTCTATACATGTGAGAGGTTACTCACTCTTCTTACTTCTGTTTTCATTTAACAAAATCTAACCAATGGCCCAGGACAAAATGCATTCAGCTGCACTGATGAATGCCACCTGCCTCTGCGATTGCCTTCTTCATTTGTTTCCATTTCAAACACCCTGTGAGCAGAGTAATTGAGTTTGAATTGCTTGGGGGATCCTCCCCCCCTCACGGCTCCATGCAAGTAGAAGCTCACAGTTGCTAATGATTTATTATTTCACCTCTTAAGTGTATTTGGTGCTTGTGCCCAGCACAGTAGCTACAGAAGGGGAGCACACACGTGCCGTCACTTCCAATATGGACGTGAATGAATCCAGGCCAGCCCTTCTGTCTCGATCATTTATGGAAGCAGCTCTTTCATCCCTCTAAAACAGAAATGTTCTTATCTCACAGCCTCTCTTGTGGGACCTGTGTTTAAATGAACTCAGTGTCCTCAAGTGCCCTATCTTCCACTCAGCCCTCAAGGTTTTCACCGCTCTAGGAGGAGAGAAGGACGGTGATTTTGCAAGTGCAGAGATATGTCTGTGAATTAGACTCCACATATAAATGAAAACAGCTCACATTTTAGATTACTCATTATATTCTAAGCATTTTACAAGTGCAGCCTTTTTAAGACTCACACAACCTAAAGAGATAAGAATTATTATTGTCTCTTTGTACAGGTATGGTGGTTTTTAAAATTTTTTTTTAATGTTTAATTATTTTTGAGAGACAGAGTGCAAGCAGAAGAGGGAGACACAGAATCTGAAGCAGGCTCCAGGCTCTGAGCTGTCAGCACGGAGCCCGCATAGAGCTCAAACTCGTGAACCATGAGATCATGAGCTGAGCCAAAGTCAGCTGCTCAACCGACTGAGCCACCCAGGTGCCCCAGGTGTGGTGGGTTTTAAATCATAACTGTGCATCTTTAGACCCTCCTTCCATGTTGAGGTGGGGTCTATGTCTCCTCCCCTTACGTATGGGTGAGCTGTGACTGTTGGCCAGTAGGGAGCAGTTGCAATGGTGCTTACTGGCTTGAGAAGCTTGGTCATCAGGGCCACACAGTGTCCTCCTTGATTGTTGAAAATCCCACTCTTGGAGACCAGAACCACCATACAAGAAATCTGGCCACTCAGAGGCCACCATGCTGGAGACTCTGTGCCTTCCCTTTGGCCTCGAGTTCCATATGAACTGAGCCTTCCAATCATTTCTACTAAGATAACAGACATGTGCACAAACCTCTTGCAAGTCCTCCAGACCAGCCCATCTGCCAGTTGATTATCATCCAGTGACCTCCACCAACATCTTGTAGAACAAAAGACTTAGCCAATAACTGACCCAAATTTATGACCACAAAACTATACAGTATATTGAAATAGATGTCAACTTAAGACATTCAGTCTGGGGACAGTTTGTACACAGTACTAAAGAACTCAAATACCAGTTGAAGAAGCTGAAGCAAAAAAATGAAGAACTATCCAAGGTCACTTTGATGCTGTCGTAGATCTGGGATTGGACTCTAGAAAGTGTGACTCTAGAGGCTTCCTTCTTAACTACACTCCCCTTTGGTGGAAAATCCATAGGCACATAAAAATACTACTACCACATAATAATACTGTGATAAGACAGGGAGAAGACTTAGGACCCTCTTCAACAAAAGAGGTGCTTTCTAACAGAGCTGCCAGTAGTAAAAGCAGGTCAGCTTTACCATTTACAGAAACAGCTTTTTCGTTTGTCATTGCACAAGTGACTTTGAGTGTTTCTCCAGCCCCTTATCAGCTGTGTGACCCTGAACCAGGAACTCAGCTCTAAACCTTCACCTTCTTGCTTGTAAAATGCAAAGATAATAACCATGAGGTTCAAAGGAGATCAGACATAGCACAGAGTACACACTGAATTTTAAATACTAGGGAGATTCTCAGGTACAGTTTCCTCCCACAGAGATCATATACCATCTTGGCAGTGCTTGGGACACTTGCCAATGGCTGAAGAAAACCTTTATTGTTATGACTGAGGTGGTTCTACTGGAAACTTCTAGGTAAAGGACGGAGGTTCCGCCAAATATCTACAGTGCCCAGGGCAACACTTCCTCTTGCTCTCACCGCAACAAGGAATTATCTAGTCCAAAATGTCAATAGCACTGCTGTTGAAAAACATCCTCATAAAAGAATCTCCACATTGTGTAGAAGCTAAAATAGATAAGATCTCACCGAGATTAAATTGCATCTCTCAAAAATTCTGTTCTTCCAGTATTTTGCATGTCCTATGATTCTGACCTTCAGCCATTCTATGATCCCTACATTATAAGATCAAAGGGGTTTTAAGTGTTATGATTCTAAGAAGCCACAATTCTAAGTTTCTAAGATTCTATTTATTGCTCAGGTACTTTAGATATAAGACTACTTTCCTAAGCTTTTAAGATGCTAAGATCTTAAGAGGCTTTAATCTTAGATTCTAAGGCATCTTGAGATTATATTTCTAAATAAGCTCTTTTCCAAGAAACAAGTCTTCTATGATCCTATGATAACATAATGCTGCAATTCTAAGACATTACTGTGCTATAACTTACATTTCTAGATTTAGTGTGTTCAGAGCATGGAAATGTACCGCACTGAAGGTTAGGGGCTAGCCTCTATCCTTAAGTTTATATCCCCAAGCTGGCTGTGATCTGTTTTGTTTTTATGTTTATTTATTTATTTTGAGAGAGAGAAAAAAAGGCACAGAGAGGGGGAGACAGAGAATCCCAAGCAGGCTCCACACAGCCAGCAGAGAGCCAGAGGCAGGGCTCGAACTCACAAACCATGAGATCAAGACCTGAGCTGAAATCAAGAGTCAGATGCTTAACCAACTGAGCCACCCAGGTGCCCCTGTGTGCTGTTTTTATAATCGAATAGTGATGTCTGAGGAATAGAGATTTCCACTGAACTCTGTTTCGGTAAATGGAAGTTCAATCCCTATGAGGCCACAGAGCATTACTGGCCCAGTTTGGACTGGATACAAAGTATCTTAAGTTTTATATCTCACTTATATTCTATCAAGATGGTTATGCTCTGCTCCTGGATTGTATTTAGGGTTGACCTTATACCTCTTCTGGCCATGCATACAACATTAACACAGAGGTCACCAAGAAGTAGCTTGTCCGTTCCAGCAAAACAAGCAAAACTTCAAACTCCATTCAAAGTTGCAGCTACTTCCCTTTCCTGGATCTGGCTCCCCACCAGCTGGCCACATGCACTCAGAGAGAGTTCATGGCAGGCTCCCTTTTTCTTTCTGCACATGGCTCTTATATTACCCTCTCTTGCCTTCCCAGGAGAGGAGGCACAAGGTTGGAAGTGTCTTACTCCATAAGTGTTGAGAGAAGACACAGGTCTTCCTGGGGACTGGTACATGTTTTAAACACATCTCTTCTCAGGAAATGTCTGTGAAGTCCCCGGATGCTCAACCTCTTCTCTGTGGCTAGAGCTCTCCTCCTTGTGGCTCGCCTAGTATGAGGCAGTGGGTCTGTATTTCAGCTGATCCAGCAGGGATCCCTTAGCCATAGGCTCCACGTCATATCCCTCTGGCTTCTTTCTACTCAAGTCCACTCACCCCTCTGAAGCAAGATCTAAATCAAATCTCTTTTTAAAAATTTTTAAATGTTTATTTATCTTTGAGAGAGAGACAGAGTGTGAACTGGAGAGGGTCAGAGAGAGAGGGAGACACAGAATCTGAAGCAGGCTCCAGGCTCTGAGCTGTCAGCACAGAGCCCCATATGGGGCTCAAACTCATGAGCAGTGAGATCATGACCTGAGCTGACGTCAGATGTTTAACCGACTGAGCCACCCAGGTGCCCCTAAATCAACTCTCTTACACAGAGTTCACAGAAGTCCACAGGGGACCACGGTGCGTCCTTGGTCTTTAGAAATTCCAAGAGTCCTTGGGGCGCCTGGGTGGCTTAGTCGGTTGAGGGTCCGACTTTCGCTTAGGTCATGATCTCGCGGNAAATGCCAAGAGTCCAAGTCAGTCCCAATTCAGCCTCCCTCTCCTTCTTAGAGCAGTAAGCCAGCTCTTGCCATGTGAATGTCTCAGATCTGAGTTAGACCCTAGCTCACTCAAATCCCCTCTCTCAACTGAGGTGCAGGGGGCAGTTCTCCACCCCACTGCTCTCTGCTTGGAGGATGGGATGGGGTATTAAGAATCACCCAGTAGTAAATGAGAGGCTTTTTCTAAAATTCCTCTTCTGACTTGATCTCCAACACTTTTTTTTTTTCTAGCCGTTGCAACATTTTTCATGGTCTAGAGCAGTGGTAGGTAAGTTATGGTCCTCCAGCTGAATCCTGCCCACTACCTATTTTTATAAATAAAGTTTTATTGCAACCCAGCAATATATCCATTTTCATGTTGTCTATGGCTGTGCTGTAGCAGAGGTGAAAAGATGCAACAGAGACTACACACTCCCACAGCCAACACCATCCACTTGTCCTTTACAGAAAAAGCCTGATGGACTCCAGCTGGAGGCAAGGGCACAAAACCGATTTTCTACCACCTTCTTTTGCAAAGACAGCTCTGTCCTCTCTTGCCTCTCCATTGAAAGGGAGTACCTATTATATTGGGACTTTTATAAATTTGAGACTAAAATAATTTTATTTTAACTTTCTGTCAACATGTAACTACTACTCATGAGCCAGGCATTGCATGGGCTATCTACCCAAGTTACCAGGTTTAATCCTTATAAGGATACCATGAAGCAAGCGATACTAATCTCATTTTATGGAAGAGGATATTCAGCCTCAGTAGAGCTTAAGGACACACAGCTAGTGACCAGCTGAGGTGGGAACAAACCAGATTTTTCTGATTCCAGAGGAAATGCTTTCCAAATGTCCCAGTTCGGTCCAGCTGCACTTTCCAGAGGCTGTTGGGAAAACACACTGCAAAAATCCACCCCATACCAGGAAAGTAAAGTGCTGGGGTATTGCCCTTCCTGGAACATGGGATCTGGACACCCCGGAGGCACTTCTTTGTTTGAATAACATGAGAATTATTTATCCAGTGACTCCTTTTCAAATCAGGTTTGAGCCAGATGCCATCAGAGTCGCCAGGCACCAGTGTGCATTCCAGCCTAATTTCAGAACTCTTCTTCATGAATCACCTCCTGGGGAGACTGTCTTTTCCTGACATCTGGTACTGAGAAGTGTCATCAAAAGAAGAAAAAAGTCCGTAAGAACCCTAACTTCCTTTGCAAGAAGGGATGGAACCATTAGGAAAAGACTTTGAACATCATCCGGACTACTCCAAACCCCACCTTCCACTGTCCATTTCTTAGATGAGAACAGGAAGATCTAAAGGAAACAAACATGTAAAATAAAATAACTAGTCCAGGATTGCATGGCGATTAACTGGGGAGTTGAGAGAAACTACATTTCAGACACCAAGCCTGGCTTTCAACCTAACATGACAAGGACAAGAGGCAATCAAGTTATTTTGTGCTCTTTTCCATTTTTCAAAGAAAAATATTCTGTGTCAATAAAAGACACAGAGGTCTTTTATTATATTGGAAGAAAAACAGGTGAAGAATCAAGATTTCATACACTAATGGAAGAGGTCAAAATTATTGAATGAGAAAGGTCCCCAAGCCACCCATGGAAGAACCAAACTAATCCAGAATGTAGGGAGGGAAAAGGGAATACATAAGGCCACAAAAGAGTCCCAGGGGAGTTTGGGAGTAGCAGGGAAAAGGCGGGAGAAATCTTGCTGGATTGAGAGTGGGGATAATGATTGCATTGTGTGTAGGATTTTGACAATCTACGTGGACTGCACTTAACATCATGCCAAACCTTCCATTTCCATTGTATTAAAAGAACTGGTAAATTTTTAATCACCTTTCTCTTTTAGATGTAAGACTGGTATGTCTTTTCAATAAGGCACATGCAGAGATCTGAGAAATGGCTCACTTGGGTTAAGGTACTGTGACGTTGGCCTGTCCTCCAACCTGGAGCCACCCTTTCACGTGTTGGTTCATGATATGCATGCATCTTGAGTACTGTCCGTGGTCTTCTACCTCCCACCCCTGCACTTAGACATCACTCCTTTTAGGACGATTCGTTGGCCACTGATGCTGCGGGATCCATGTCCTGTCTGAGTTCTTGTCACGCCCCCCACAGTGTCTGATAGATAAGAAACCTAGAAGAAATGTCTCCTGGAACTGAGTTGAATTTTGGCTCCGGTCTGGAGTACCGGGGACTCAGGTGAATAAGTCAAAAGTTTTGTCTTTGGCTAAGTCACAATACACTTGGGAAAGACAGAGGGTAAAAATATCTCGGAGTGTTCTGTGATGAGAAGTAGAAGAAGGTGAAGGACACGTATGAGGAAGGTACAGGGGGAGCCTTCTCCAAGAGGCTGATCACCGTCTCCAGCTTCATTGTGTAGACAGAAGCAAAGAGGCCACTCTGGCTGGACCAGACAGAGTCTTGGCCTTTAAGACAGAACAAAATTAAAGGGTGCCTGGGTGGCTCAGTCGGTTAGGCGTCCGACTTTGGCTCAGGTCATGGTCTCACGGTTTCTGGGTTCAAGCCCCTCGTCGGACTCTGTGCTGACTGCCAGCTCAGAGCCTGGAGCCTGCTTTGGATTCTGTATCTCCTTCTCTCTCTGACCCTCCCCTTCTAATGTTGTATCTCTCTCTCTCTCAGAAATAAATAAAACATTAAACATTTTTTAAAAAATAAATAAAAAGACAGAACAAAATTAAAACCCTGGACTTCCCAGTCCCTGTATTAAGTACCCTGCACCAATTACTTACATTCCTTGACTAGAAGAGGCTTTTACAAGCAACAAGTGTGGAACTTGCTGGGGGTTGATTATTCTATTGAACAAGCTCCCGATAAGTTGGGTAAATGAAAGGCATGCTGGCTGCCTCTGAAATCTAGGCTGCGGAAATAAAGTGAAATTGGCAAATACAACATTTCAAATGAACTCCAGCCACTGCCTTCAAAGACACCAGAGTTGAACCAATATATTAGGTTCACAGGAGACATCCAAGGTGCTCTGTGTATGTTAATTGGCAATATCACTCCTGAGTCCACATTACATACAAATATATTGAATCTCATTCCCATTCAACACACATTTATCAAAGGCTGGCTCTTCATTTATTTATCCATTCATCACTCACCGTACAAATGTTTTGTGTGCCCAGAACTATGGTTGGTGCTGCAGAGACATGGTACAGCTTAACTAATGTTGCCCTGCCCCGAGGAAACTCATAATCTAGTGAGTGACCCACACAGTGAATAAACAGTCAAACAATCAGTGAAGATGAGATAAACAGAGGAAGGAAAAACACGGAGTGTGAAAAGAACGTGTAAGTAGGGGCCTGCATCTGGTCTGAATGTTAGTATCTGCCTCCCAGAGGAAGTGATATTTAGGAAAGGTGTGGGGATGAATTGGGAACAGGGCAACTTGGAGGTGAGGCAGGTTCTCTAGTTTGGAAAAGCAGCTATGTCTTCTGACACAGGGCTGGTGGCTATGTATAGAGAGGTGGAGAGTGACAGATAAGACCCACGGTGAACCACATCTGTCAGAATGCTTTAGAGGAGAATATTGGAAACCTTGGACAAACTTGGGTAAGTATGAACAACAAAGAGCTTTATTATCTCATGTGATGGAAATCCAGAGGCTGGTGGCCTCTAGCAGCAGCACAGTGAATGTCTCCATAATGTAATCAAAACCCAGATGCCTTCAACCTCATCTTCTCCCTCTCCATCTCTCTCTCTCTCTCTCTTCCTTGTATCCTCGCTCCAGCTTTATCCTGGATCTGGTCCTGGTATTCCTCATGGTTGAGATAGGGCTTCCGGAGGGAATATGCCTTACAGGAATGCTTCCTTGTTCATGTGCAGGAGGACAGTAGAGAAGCCCCTCTGTCAGGCATCAACTGGTGGGCCTATCCTTTGGTTTCCTTGGGCCAATTACGTCATCCCCGAATCCTAGCAATAACAGAGAACACCATGCACTGACTGGTCCGGAGCAATAAGAATCCAAAATTGGGTGAAGTCAGCATCCACCAGGAGGGCTAAAACGAAGCACCAGAGCAGAAGCAGGGCCCTGGTAAGAAAGAAGAAGCAGGGTGTGTGCAACAGATGCTGAGTTAGCCACCCTCAGTGACTACACTGCTTTCCACGAGCACAGAGAGAACCCGTGTCCAGCTTGGATGTATCATCACTGTCGATTGCAAAAACTGGGTTTTATTCCTGTCCCTCCACCTACCGGCTGCAGTCGCTGGAGTAACAGTTTAATATCTCACTCTCCGCTTAATCACCTGCAAAATGTGGGAAAGAATTACAGTTGTATGGTATGCTTTTGAGAATTGAATATAATAATGGAGAAAATGAATGTGATATATGACAGGTAATCAATGTATGTTCTTTCCTCCTTCCCTGACCCTCCATCTGTCTTGCTCCAGAGAATGGGGACATTTTAATTCTCACTGGTGAAAGCAGAATTTATGAAGGCTCGGTAGCAAAGTTGGGTTTGAAAATTGGCAAGGGGAGGGCATGCAGAGGGCGTATCTTGCATATACCATCGGAGATGGAATAACATAACTTGACACTCGAGGACAGAAGGACAGCCAGGCTGCTGGACGCGGATGCTGAGTGTGCACGGGGGTGACTCTTACTGTGTGGGGGTGAGGCGAGAGATGTAAGGCAGAGGAGGTGTATGTCTGGTCTACTTACAGACAGCCTGCCATGCTGGCCACAGAATAGGCCTTCTTACTAAATCAAGTTCATTGTGTGTCTTCTCCCAGCAAGAATTCCCTCTCAGAAGGTTCCTCCGAGCTCAGAGAAGAAAGCTGAACCTGGCTAGTGGCATCTGTTCATCCAAATGCCCAGACACATAAATGCTACCTAGACGCCTTGAGGTCCCAGCATAGAAGCAGTATGTACTTAACCAAAGGGAAAGGGGCTAACTCATTATAGACACGCAAACCGGTTTCTTCGGTGTGAATACCAAGAATGGAAACAGAGAGCCTTATTTTGCTGTTGTTTCAAAAGTCCATAAGAACAAATAATAAGGTTGTGTACTAGGACCTTTCCTAAAGGTGAAAGTGTGAGGATGGAAGAAAATTATGAAAAGAATCTTTTGATTAAGCCTGGAGGTCTGAGGAAACTCTTACATGTGGAGGGAATTAAGGGAAGAAAGTAGGAATCTCATACTACTCCCAGGGTTTGGTTTTGGAACATTCTGGGATATTTCCAGTATACGAAGTGAAATGGGAAACATGGGAAGTGAAATGTAGCATATTTAGGAAAAGGTAAGTAGCTCAAAATTGTTGGAACATATGTTCTGGGGAGGGGTTGGCAGGAGATGAGGTTGCAAATATAGACGGGCATCAGGGAATAAATAGCCTATTATCTCATACTAAGATGCTTGGACTTTATTCTAAAGGTATTAAAGAATTGAAGAATGTCTTTAAAGCAAGGGCATGTTATATATGTTTCTGAAAGGGTCCTCTGGGTGCAGGAAAGGTGGTGCTCTCACTGAGTGAGAGCAGACAGAGAGACCAGTCAGGAGCCTGCTGTAAAGATACAGGCGAGAAGCAACGAGATCCTGCAAATAATGGCCAGTAGGGAATGGCAGGGGGGGAAGGTGGAAAACCGATATGGATAGAAAATGAAGAGGTTTTTCTGCCGTCTTCAAGTGGCTTCTGTTTTAAGAGGCAGAGAAGCTCAAGGTTGGAACAACCGGACGTTGGGAATGGGAAGGGGACATAAACGGGTCCCTCGTTTGTGTAGAAATGGTGTGGGTTTCAGGTGCTGAAGAGTCTGGGCTCCATGTGGGAGTCTGGGTAAGACTCTACTGCTTGGGGCTGAGACAACATGAAGAACAAGGGACTTGGAACATTTAATTTTCCTGAAAAAAATGATGGAGGATTTCTGTGTTGAGAGTTGGATCATACTGTGAGGAGTCAGTACTGGGGGATTTCATATTGTTAATATTTTAGGCATTTGTGCTGCTGATAATATATTATTTAGACTGCAGTTCTGATGCTTGGAATTCCTTGGTGTTTGTGCTGAATTGTGTCCCCTCCAAAATGGATATGCTGAATCCCCAACCCCAGGACCACACAGATTATGACTGTGTTTGGAGAAAGGTTCTTTAAAACGGTAACTAAAGTTAAAGGAGGTCACTGAGGTGGGCTTTAATCACACAAGACTGGTGTCTTTAAGTAAAAAGGACATCTGGACATTGACACACGCTGAGGGAAGACCATGGGAAGATAGCAGAAGAAGGCACCAGATGCAGGACACCAAAGAGAGAGGCCTCAGAAGAAATCAACCTTGCTGGCACCTTGATCTCAGACTTCTAACCTTCGGAACTATGAGAAAATAAATTTCTGTTGTTTATGCCTCCTGTCCCTGGTATTTGTTATGGTGGCTCTAGAAAACTAATATACTTGGTGTAACCTTGTAGGAAAGCTCGGGTGGGATCGTCCAAGCTGCTAAATGAGATGAGTGATGAATGTTTGGATAGTGTTTTGGGGGTCATCTGAGTCAAGGTATTTTTGTGCTACTTTGGTTTAGTCTATTGCTATTTTGGTTCATGATACCTCATTGTTATCTAACAGGCATTTTTAAGGTCATTATGGGTTGAATTCCCATCTTAATCATCACGGCAGGATGCCAGGGCACAGGAAGGTTTGGAGAAGCTGCCAGAGGTGATAAGCAGGACTCTCTTACCATCTCCCTGACCTCCTCCCACAAGGGCAACAGCCAATCCCAACCGGTCATCCAGAAACCTCACTACTAAGTGAGGTTTGTGCTTGAAACAACACAAAAAAACAGTAAGAAATGGTGGCTTCTAGAAAGTATGATGCTCATCATGCACCCTGATGCACAACTCCAGACTTTCTGGTCCAGATAGGGTTCGAGCTTGAGAATATTTCTGGAGAGCCACCTTTACTACCTGCGGGATTTCTTAAAGGACTTCTTAGTCTAACCCACAGGAGTGTGACTTGGATAACTGCAAGACAGCTCAGACCCCACCACTCTGTGGTTTTAGTTCATTTTCCTTGATGCTGCTAGGTGCTCACTGGGTTACTATGTCCTCATGTTGTGGTTAGAAGACGTAAGACACATCAGGTTGGGTATTAGGTTTGGGGGATTGGGAGCGATAGATGGGGAAATAGACAAACATCAGTTAAAAGGTTTAGTTTTAGCGAAATGGAGTTTTTCATAAGTTCAGCCTGTATCTGAGTGTTTTGTCCACAACTGTGCATTGAGGTTTGGGCCCAAAACAGGGTATTCTTTTTGTTTACATTTGTGTGCATGCATGCCTCTCTCAGGACCTCATAGGGAGGATGGTGATGGAGGTAAGGCATGGTTTGAATACTCCTGTGTCATGTTGCTTGGACAAAAGAAAATATTATCATCATACTATTTTAGTTCTCTTACTTTCATGTTCCCAATCTTATCATTATTCCTGAGCAATAGAAAGCCATTGAAGGCATTTAGGTGAAGAGGTGATATACTAAAACTGGCCTTGAGGAGATCATAGAACGCAGGCTTGATACAGAAGTCACCAACGGCAGAGCAATCCACTACAATATTTCTCCAGGATCTCTCGTTCTGTCCATTTATTTTACAATTATTTATCAGGTGCTTATTTTGTAACATTGATCTTGGCTCTGGAGAGGTAGTGATTAAAAAAGAAAACACTGCCTAGGGGCGCCTGAGTGGCTCAGTCGGTTAAGCGTCCGACTTCAGCTCAGGTCATGATCTCACTGACGCTGGAGCCCCGCGTCGGGCTCTGTGCTGACTGCCAGCTCAGAGCCTGGAGCCTGTTTTGGATTCTGTGTCTCCCTCTCTCTCTGACCCTCCCTTGCTCACTGACCCTCCCTGCTCATGCTGTCTCTTTCCCTCTTTGTCTCAGAAATAACCAAAACAAACAAACAAAAAATTTTAAAAACACTGCCTACAAAAAATTATATTTGAGTAAAAGAAAAGGGATAAACATGCTCAGATATGTAAGTTCTAAAGAGAAAGATGAAACTGGATGTCATTGGGGCTGCAGTTGCATAGAGAAAGGTCAGATACGTCCTCACTGATGACATAATATTGACAAAAGCTGACATTCGTGGGGACAAGTAGAGGGAGAATAGATCATATGGGACTTGAAAAAAATTCCTGTCTCTCTTCATCAAAATTTCATCTAAATGCTGTTTTAGCTTCCTTACATTAGAGTTCCCAATCGTGTCCTCATTTCTGAGCAATGGGAAGCCGTGGAAGGGACTAATGTAGGAGCTGACGTTCTACTGACCTGTACCTTGATCTAGAGAGAGGCAGGAGAGCCTGGGTCAGGGGGGCCCTCACAGAGCTGGACAGGTAAGGGTGGGGACGGTGCTCATAGACCTCACTCAGCAAGCCAGCACCTATCACGGGCAGCCGGGCAGCACAGGGGTCCGAGTTAGTTACATCCACTGGCGTGGTGCAGGGATGTGGAAAACGCGGAGAAGGGTCTCTTTAGACTTGGTCTGTGTGCTTCTTCTGAGCTCTCAGATCATCCAGTTTACCCAGCACAGCTGTTCCCATAAACACTACCACAAGGAGACAGCACTCAAAGCTGTGGAGAGATGCTTTCACGCATGAGCTATCGCCAGATGTCGACCCCTTTGCAAATGCCCTGTCACTTAGTGGCAGCCGCACTCCCAGCTCTGAACTTGGCGGGGGGCCATCTGCTCTGCCCGGAACCTGCCATGGTGGTTGGGCTTCACGGTTGCACCTGCAAGTTGGTGCTGCATCGCTTTTGTAAGCAAGACGCAACGGAGCAAATGGGATTCGGGTTCTTTTAAGTTCTTTTTGATGTCATCCTCATCTTGATTGTAAACATTTATTTAGTGCTTGCTGTAGGTCGGGCACTGTGATAAACACTTGCAGAACCTTTCTTCATTCTTATACCACCTATGAGGTCTTATCATGCACATATCCAGATGAGAAAACGAAGGGAGAGAGAAAAATGAATGAAATACTTTGCCCAACTTCACACGGCTAGCTTCGGCTCATTGACCCAGAGGAAAACTAACCTCATTGCCATCCTGCTATGATGGTCAGTTAACAGACAGCACACCCACGGATGCCAGGGCACTTTACAGAATGAAGACCAGAGGACATTGTGTCACTTATGTAAGGCCTCCTATTGATTTCATTTCAGGAGTGAAATGTCTATATGTCTTTGAAATGTGTCAGTGAAATGACCCAGAGTCCAAGAACCATCAGGTAGCTGGGTAGGGACCTAGATGCAGGATTCTCTGACGATTGAACATTTGCTTCTGACCCCCATCTTATCAAGATTCACTTTCAGTAGAACCCATTCCGGGGATTGGGGTTCTAGGGAACAGATTTGGTCCTTGAGCAAGCAGTCCAGCAGGATGCCGGGAGATAGAAGTAGAATGTAAGCCATAAACATACTTTCAACTTCTCAAGGAGCCACATTAAAAGTAGTTTAATAGATAAGTGAAATTAGTTCAATAATATATCGGGTGAAGGAGTGTACTTGTCACGATGAGCCCTGGGTGATGTACGAAATTGTTGAATCACGATACTATATACCCATACTACACCCAGTTCAGTGAACTGGAATAAATAAATAAATAAATAAATGTTACAAAATAATATAATTTCACAATATAAATGATATTAGTATTAATGAGATAGGCCACCTTCCTTCCTTACATCCTAAATTTTCAAAACATGAACAAATCCAGGAACTAAGGAAAACAACTGGGAAGGAAAGAAGGCAGAGAGGCACTCAGTCTATTGGGGCCTCAATTACTCTTGGGTATTTGGCCTCATGATTGATTATCAAGGATTTTGATCATAACTGATTATCCAGGATTTTTGTATGATAATCAAACAAAGCACGGCATAAACAGCAAAACACTATGCAAATCGGAGTTCCCTGCGTCTCTCTCTAATGCGTCTCCTTGGTTCCCTATCCTGTGCCTAGAACAGGCTTGGTGTCCTTTCTCTCCTTTTAGTCCGAGCCTCTCCTCTCTGCCCTATTCACTCTCTGCAACTTCCTCTAGGAAGTTATCGGTGATGGCTCCTGTTCTTACATTTTGAGTTAGATATCACCTCTCAGTGTTCTTTCTCATGGGACGCTGTGTGCCTCTAGTGGCAGCGGGGAGTTGCCCACTGCCCTCTTACGTGGTTTTATGAGATTCGAAGAGCCTGTCTTCTGATTTAGTGGTTACCCCCTCAAGGGATACAAGGCTTGTTCATTGGCATATAACTAAATTTTGAATCAATAAAAACAAAGGTGATTGAATCAGTGAACACATGAGTGAATGAAGAGTTTATACTTGCAGAACACAAGAGCTTTATTGTGAGTATTTTCATACAATTTCGAGAGTCTTAAATATAACAAGCACATCAATGCACGGCAGCTTTGGTTTGGGTTTTCTTGTTTGTTTGCTTGTTTTTTGGATGGCTGCTTATTTCTCTACAAGAGAACCATTTTCTCTACAGCTCTATGGCCAAATCAGACCGCAGACAGGGGTGTTGTGCTCATCAACAAAGGACAACAAGTGTTATACCAGAGACATCCACTGCCTGAGAGAGAGCTGAGGCCTTAATTTACTCTGACAACTTCTTTTAAGTAGCCAAAGTGAATTGGAAACCTTCCCTTGAGACATTTATTGGAAAACACGGTTTGGATTAGTCTAATAACTGAATGTCAACTGACTTCCAAAACAAAGCAGTGAGGCATGCTTCCCTCTTTACAAATCAAGTAACCCAGAAGCACGCAGCCTCTAAAACCACTAGTAAGGATTCTTAGAGCATTGAGGCCAGCGAGGGAATTGCTTTTGCCCATAGGCTAAAGTCCAAAGACTTTACCTTAGCATCTGCCACCCTTAATAAATTAACCCTGACTTCTCCAAACATTGAAAACACTTGGTGAAATCCCACAAGCATTTCTAAGGGAGTGGGGAAGAGGGCATTCCAGGGTGAAGGAAGGATTTAAATAAGGACAGTAAAGTTCAGTTAAGTTTAGCAAATCAGTTATATCCATAAGGTACATGTGTGGGAGGGATTAATGATAAAATATGAAATAAAGGCCTGATTATGAGATGTCTGAGTACAGATACTGCTCTGAACAAGGTGGTATCAGTGCGTTTTTCCTATTTCTCCCTATAACTGGTGCAAGAGACCACAAAAAGTGAATGTCAAGAAGTAGGAAGAAGAAGGCAAGCTGGCTGGGGCTCCGGGACTGGAGGAACAGCATGGTGGCAGGGGTGGGGGTGGTGTTGATGGTCTCGTATGCCATCAACCAAGAGGTGAGGGCCACCCTGATCTAAGATTTACCAATCCTTGACTTCCCAATCAATGTATGAAAATGCAAGTAGGCTCATCCCACCTCGGGTCAGTTGGGAGTCTCTCTGAATACATCATGTTACTTAGACACCACTGTCAAGAGGGTTTGGCTCAGAGCCCCAAGAATAGTAAGAGGAGAGGCAAAGAAATCTCTAAGTCTCTGAGACTCCTATTTTCTGCCAAAAGACTCTGACGGGGTCGTGCAGAAGGCAAGAAGGACCCAGTAAAGCAAGTGGCTAAATCCAAGAAGACTTTTTTGTTCCTACAGGCCTTAGACTTTCCTCTCCCACACAGATGCACCAGGAGAACAGGCCGGTGGGTGTAGAGCTGCAGTGGGTGGATCTTAACAGAGCCCATGTGGGAAGACATCCCACAGCTGGACTCGGGTCAACTCCTCCACAGCCACAGCAGCACAGACAGGACAGCGAGAGCCCCAGCAGTGCCAAGCCAAGCAGACGAAAATGACACTGGGAATCGGCGACGGGAGCCACATGCCACATTGGGTCAAAGCCTGCATTCCAAACCTCAAGCAGATGACTACCTGCTAATATAACAGATTTTAATAGGACCCAAAGTGTTCTAACATAACAAACAAAATGTCCAGGACACAAACAAAAATCATGTGTAATACCCAAACCAAGAAAATCATAAGTCTGACTGAGAAGAGACAATCAATTGGCACCAAAGCCGGATGAATCAGATGTTGGACTTTTATCATTGTGTGACAAGGGTTTCAATGCAGTCATTATAAAAAGATGCTTCCAAATTCAATTACAAATTCTCTTAGAACAATTTTTTTTTTTAAAAAAGAAGGCCTCAACAAAGGAATAGAAATTATGTGTAATAGAAGAACCAAATGTGGGGCACCTGGGTGGCTCAGTCAGTCGAGCATCCTACTTCGGCTCATCTCATGATCTCATGGTTTGTGATTTCAGTCCCTCCATTGGGCTGGTGATCCTCTGTCCCTGCCTCTATCTTTGCCCCTTCCATACTCATGCTCTCTCTCAAACATAAATAAATAAATAAATAAATAAATAAATAAATAAATAAATAAATAAATAAATATATTTTTAAATACCAAAATGCCACAGAGATTGAGTTATGTTTGTGATTAACCTTATTTTTAAAAAAAGACTGTGTTATTAATTAATAGATGGACATATAGGTCAATGGAACAACATTAAGATCCTAGAAATAAAGGCATCTGGTGGCTCAATCGGTTAAGTGTCTCACTTTGGCTCAGGTCACGATCTCATGATTCATGAGTTTGAGCCCTGCATCGGGCCCTGTGCTGACAGCTTGGAGCCTGAAGCCTGCTTCAGATTCTGTGTCTCCCTCTCTGTCTGCTCCTCTCCTGCTCATGCTCTGTCCGTCTCCCTCTCTCTCTCTCTCTCTCTCTCAAAAATAAAAAAAATCAAAACTATTTTTTAAAAATATCCTAGAAATAGGCCCACTTAATGTACTAATTGATATTTAACAAAGGTGAAGAAGTAATTTAATGGAGAAAAGGTAAATTTTTAAACACATGGCACTGGAGCATTTGGGCATCCAGAGGGGGAAATAATTACATTTAACTTAACCCTCACACAGTATATAAAAACTAACTCAAACTTAATCATAGACCTAAATATAAAATATAAAACTCTAAAAGTTTAGAAAAAAGAAGAGAATCTCCAAGATGAAGGCTAGTTTGAGAGTTCTTACACTTGACCTTATCACTTCACAAGTAGAAACTAATGGAAAAATAAATACAATTAGCTTTCATATCATCTGAGATCCCAAGGCCCAACTCTACCTTGATGGAGGAAAGCAAATCTAAATATTCTCTTTTACTGATTCTAGTTGTTCTGAGAGTGTTTTCCCATAAGCCCTATGTATTGAATAAGTTGAAAAACTTTATTCTTATTTAGATCTTAACCCACACCTAAGAATAAGCAGACCAGTTGGCCATCTCCACCATTTTAAACTCCCCTCTTATGACCCATGGTTTATAGATACATATGGGAAAACACCAGTGTAGAGTAGTTCTCCACCTGGGCAACTACACCCCAGGTGCTATTTGGCAGTGCCATATGTGCCAGATACTATGTGCCAGATACTATTCTATATTCAGTGATGCAAAAAGGAACAAGACAGGGGCACCTGGGTGGCTCAGTTGGTTGAGCGTCCAACTTCGGCTCAGGTCATGATGTTGCACTCCATGTGAGTTCGAGCCCCACGTCGGGCTCTGTGCTGACAGCTCGGAGCCTGGAGCTGCTCCGGATTCTGTGGCTCCTTCTCTCTCTGCTCCTCCCCCACTCATGCTCTGTCTCTTTCTGTCTCAAAAATGAATTAATGTTAAAAACATTTTTTAAAAAATGAACAAGACAGACAGATTGCCTTCCCTCATGGCACCTATGTTCTGGCTTATTACATATGTGACCGAGTTAACCTGCCTGAAAGTTAGGTTACTCGTTTATGAAGTAAGGGTCACTAAAGCTCGCAGGGCACGTATGGAGTTTAAATGAGACAATGTATGTGTAACGGGATGTAAAAATGGTACTCTTCATGCTTCATGGGGCATGAATTCAACAGATGTTACATTCCAATGTGAATTAAAAACAGAACACTATGGAAAAATAGCTGGTTATAAGACTATCACAAAACGCAGATATAAAGGGGAAGATGGAGGAGTGATCCAGGAAAATCCTTCAATGGGACTTCTGGGAAGGACCAGGGGGCTAATGGGAGGGATGGGAGCCTTATAAGAAGACTTTGGGGGTACAGTCAGGTTTGAAAGGTGCCCCTGCGGTTGGGGTGGGGACAGAAGGATGGATGCTTACTGTGCCTGAGAAAGTTATAGTCACCTTGGGCTACAAGGAGAGGAAGCTACATCTGAAAGTAATTGCATTCCTACTGAGCATGCTCACAGGGAGTTTTGGATCAAATGAGATAGGATGGGAGCCTGGGGTCAATTTCCAAAGAGTTCTGCCCAAAGAGGCAGCCTTCCAGAGCAATAAAACCCAGCAGTGATGGGTTGCAGATTTTTCTGCTAGGGCAGAAGTCCAGAGGTGATTTGGAAGGAGACAACCAAAGGAAGCCGCATCATGGGAATCGCGTGGCAGGTTCTCAGTAGGGGAGCTTCTGAACTCAAGGAGACAATCACAAAAGGGCAAGTTCTGATCTTCTTCCAGATATGAAAATCTTAGGACAACACCAGATAACAACTTTCTTGCTTCAGTTACCTAATTTACCCTCCCCCCTGCTTGGTGGGGTCAGGTAAGTATTTGATGAAATTTTCTCTTCCTAAAGAAAGAGAAAATCCAAGCAGATAAAAAGAGTATGAGGATTTTACCACCCTCTCCCGATTTATATGAGCACCTTAAAGTCAATGACAGCTTCTAGAGGGCAGATTTAAAACTAAGCCAATTTCAGGAAATTAGTTAGAATAGGATAAGCTGTAATGAGGTAACGAACCCACAATCCCAGTCAATCACAGATCTCTATTTCTTCTCAGACTATCTGTCTAATTTTTGGCAGTGGGTATGTACATGGAGTGGACAGAGCTCCAACTCACATAGGGAATCTCACCGATTGAGTTTCTGTATCATCATTATTGTATCAACAAATGACTTCTCCATGGTTCCTGAAGCACAGAAAGAGCTGTCATGTTGCCCAGGGGCTTTTATAAACTGAACTGAAATGGCATAAATTGCTTTTCTCCATATACAAATGCCTAGAATTCAACAATATGGTAGCAGACGTACTTGCACTGGAGGCTGGGAAATGCTGACTTCCCATGTGCCCAGGAGAAGAGTGCTGGATGTTAGTGAGCACTGGCCACTTTCCAAGTTTCCAAGCTGTAATTCACTGGAGTGGTCATTTTCAGTTGCTGTCTTATGAATGACTTAACATGTTTTGGGGTGCCTGGGTAGCTCAGTCAGTTAGGAGTCCAACTCTTGATCAGTTAGGAGTCCAACTCTTATTATCGGCTAGGCCATGATCTCATGGTTTGTGAGTTCAAGCCTGGCATCAAGCTATGCACAGACAGTGGAGAGCCTTCTTGGGATTCTCTTTCTCTCATTCTCTCTCCCTCTCTCTATGTTCCTCCTCTTCTTCTTCTTCTCTCTCTTTCTCAAAATAAATAAACATTTAAAAGCAAAAAAGAGTCACTTAACATGCTTTAAGCATACACAAAGAGGTCAAGAGAATGGTGAGTTTATGTCCAGGGGCATAGGAAAGATACGTTTTCAGTAGACTCTATGTGTTCTATAAGTTCAACTATCTGGGAACCTGAATAGAGCACTAAGTACACAGAATAAGCACCCTGAGTTACACACACTGGGATACCCAGCAGTGTTTCCCTTCTTCCTTTCTCTTTTCTGTGTACAACTAAAATTTCAATACCTTTCCAATATTGATATGCAAGAAAATAATAATGTATACTATATGACATGCACCAAAATGTCCTTTTTCATTTTCTCTTCATGATGTTTTAGTGGGTGGCTCCGTGCTTCCCCAATGCAGCTAACACAGACTGGAAAGGGTAGAAGATATGAAAAGTTATAATTTCCTTGATCAATATTTTCACTCAAACAGTGGGCAGATAAACTATTATTTTTATATTAAAATAAATGCAAGTGTATCTGTGGGTTTTTAGCTTTATTCAAGTACAACTGATATACAAAAAATTATATGCATTTAATATATGTAATTTGATGAGTTTGGACACATGCACACATTCATGATACTATCATCACAGCGAGGGTAATAAACATATCTCTCCATCACCTCCAAAAATATCCTTGTTTTCTTTTGTGGGCTTTTTTTTTTTTTGGTAAGAATACTTAATATGAGATCTATAAGTATTTTACGGTGTTTATTGTTAACTGTAGGTTCCATGTTGTACAACAGGTCTCTAGAATTTATTCATCTTGCATAACAGAAACTTTATATCCATTGAAAAACAATTTCCAATTTCTCCCTTCTCCCAGCCCCTGGCAACCACCATTCTATTCTCTGCTTCTATGACTGACTATTTTAGATAATCTCATATAAGTGGAAATACATAGTGTCGTCCTTCTGTGACTGGCTTATTTCACTTAGCATAATGTCCTCTAGGCACATCCATGTTGCGATAAATAGAAGAATTTCTTTTTTGAGAGACTGAATAATAAGCCATTGTAGATATAATATTTCACATTTTCTTTATCCACTCATCTGTTGATGGATATTTGTGTTATTTCAGTATCTTGGCTATTGTGAATGACGTTACAATAAACATGGAGGTGCAGATGTCTCTTCAAGATCCTGATTTAAATTCACTTGAATATATAACAGAAAGTGAGATTGCTAGATTATATGGTAGTTCTATTTTCAATTTTCTGAGAAACCGGCATAGTGGCTGCACCATTCTATGTTCCTAACAACAGTGTGTATAAATTCCAATGTCTCTACATCACACCCACACCCCCAGTGCTTTGTTATCTTTTGTTTTGATACTAGCTTTCCTAACTGGTGAAGTGATATCACATTGTGATTTTGATCTCTGTTTGCCTGATGATTAATGAAGCTGAGAATCTTTTAAATTACCTTTTGGCCATTTGTGTATCTTATGTGGAGAACTGTCTAATCAAGTATTTTGCCCATTTTTAAGTTGGGTTATTCGGTTTTTGCTATTAACTCTATGAGACTCATATACTTTGAGTATTAATCTCCTATCAGGTAGATAGTTTGGATATATTTTCTCATATTCCCTAACACACCTTTTCACTTTGGATTGTTTTCTCGGTTACGCAGACAGAAGCTTTTTAGTCTGATATAGTCACACTTGTTTATCTTTTATTTTGTTTCCTGTGCTTTTAGTGTCACATCCAAGAAAAACCATTTCCAAGGCAAATATCAAGAGCTTTCCTTCCTATGTTTTCTTAGAGGTGTTTTATAGTTTTAGGTCTTATGTTTAAGTCTTTAACCCATTTTGAGTTGATTTTTGTGTATGGCATAAGATTATTTTGCATATGGATAACCATATGTAGATGTTACACATAAAAAGACCCTACAGATTTCAGACAAAAAAAAAACCTGACAGAACTAATTAATAAATTCAACAAAGTTTTAGGATATAAAATCAATTTACAAACATAATTTGTATGTCTATACCCTAATAATAAATAAGTTAAAAACGAAGTTAAAGAAACAATCCATCAAAAAAAATTTAACAAAGGAAAAAAAAACCTTCTACATTTATTATAAAGCACTGACAAAAGAAATGGAAACAGATGAAAGTAGAAAAACACCCTGTGGTCATGGATTGGAAGAATTAATAGTTGTAAAATGACCACACTATCCAAAGTAATTTACAGACTTACTTCAATCTTTATCAAATTCCCAAGGACTCTTATTTTTACAGAAATAGAAAAACAAATCCTCAGAATCATAGGAGGCCACAAAAGATCCTGAGTAGCCAGTATGAGGTTGTGAAAGAACATAACTGGAAGCATCGCACTTCCTGTTTTGTGACTACAAAGAATTTTAAAAGATCCCATTCAACAGCTCATCACCCCATTTAACAGTTTACCTCATGTGGAAGAACAAAAGAAAATACTATACTTTAACTTCTCTTATATATCATAGATGTTTCCAGTTTTTCATTAAGATAACTCCCACTGTGATAAATAGGTCCTCTCGTTTGAGACCATTTTCTCAGGATTTTTCCTGAAAGTGAAATTACTGAGTTAAATATTATGAGCATTAACAACAACAAAGAACAGTATTTTGTGAACGGAAAATAAAGTAGAGCAAATAGGCTGCAAAGAGAGGAGGGAGAGCAGGTGAGTAGAACATATAGCTTAATATACTGATTTGGGCCTCTGCTGGACATGGTACATAAGTGATACAACTAGGCAGCTTCCATTTTTTCTGGATGTTCTTCTTGAGAATAGGTGGCTGTGTGCAGCTTGTAGGAGGAAAGGTGTCTTTTTATTTTATTTTATTTTATTTTATTATTTTATTTCATTTCATTTCATTTCATTTTATTCATTTTTATTTCTGCATGAAAATGCCTAGTCTGTGCCTCTGTCTTCCTCTACCTCCTCTCTCTTCTCCTGAATGTCCACTCTCTCTACCCCCTACCACACCAGCCTTTGGAAACAAAGTGCTACTTTCCATAGCTGTCAACTCCATCAGCATATTGTGTGGGTCCCCTGTGGGGCAGCTTTGTGCTGTCTCTCTCTTGCACTTAGCTTGTGCTAGCCGAAGAAAGGGGAACACTATCTTGGAAGACCAGGTACAGACAAAACTCTTACTTTTCCTCAGTGTTGGGGGAAATCTCCAAGAAAAGGCAAGAAATGTTATCATAGTAAGTGGAGAAAGAAAAGTTGCAGGGAAGAATAAGAGATTGACTGAAATAGAAAGGAGAAACCAAACTCTTGCTCTACAGAAATCTGGAAGGTGGGACTATGTGCCAAGGTCCACATCATTATCATGGCCAGCACTCACTGAACGTCTGTCTGCCCTATGCTAAGGAATTCGATAAACATTGCTTCATGCAATCTTCTCAATAACTTTTTGGCATAGATATTAGTATCTAAAGCCATTCACGTGATAAAATTGAGACCCTGGAAGGGTGTGCAAGTTTTTCGAAGTCATTATGACTCAAAATTCCTCACATCATGTTCATTCTCTAACCTGGCTCTGTCTTATGAGACATCCTGGGTCAAAAACTCCCAGACTAGATTCTGGAAACCCTCATTCCCCGCCCTACCTTCCTGAGGTTCTCCCCTTTTTTTGCCAGAGGGGAGTAATAACATCTGAAACATTCAGTAGAATTCATGGGGGACTATTTTCCTTCCAGGTCAAACAAAGCCATTAGTATTAAAAGCACAAACAAAGCAAAACTATAATGATCACTAGTACTGATTGTTTCAAGCTTTTCTCTGAAACATGGCAAGCGAAAAATAATACAAACCACTCATGATAGAGGCCATAAAAATAGGCCAAACCACTAATAATAGTTTAAAGCTATATTTTCTAAACCAAAGCCTCAGGAGATACAAATTCACTGAATTTATCCTTTAAAAATTATATGACTATATAGTTTGGAAAATGGGTGAGCTCAGAAGCTCATATTAGCATTATAAAGATTGTGGGGTGTCTGGCAACACTTTAGTTAGCTTGGTTTAACCCAGTTAATAAAAATCCCAAACTCATTTGATCCCCAAACCATCTTTTCTCTATAATGAGTGCCCTTAGTAAAATACACTGTTACATACTTCCTATGGAATCTTGTGGAAAATGCCAGTATGGAGCTATTCCGTGATCCTTCTCAGCCCCTTGTTCAAGAAATTCATGGAAAAGCTCTAAGACCTGCCATATCTACCTCATCCCAGGAGAGCAAGAAGGCTTTGTAATACAGAGAACAGAAGTCCATATCTTGTCTCTGTCTTTTCTCTATTGTTTTTCCTGTTCTACCTCAATTTAATTCCTATGACTTCTTGGCTTTTTAGTTGGGCTCTTTTCCTTGGCTCAGTTCTTAGCCAAGCCTTTCAGATTATGTGATGTGGGCTTGCCTCTGAGCTGAGTGAGGTGCCCCCTTACCACTCCTCACCTGGTCTGTAAACTTGAGCTTCACATACTGCCATATAGTCCATCCAACAATTCAGCCAGTCTTCCCCGAGAGCCCACACGGAACATGCAGGAATGAAGAGCACAGACTCATAAGTCACGCAGTGACCAATTTATGAATTAGCACCACACAGGCTCTCCTTGGGCAGTGTAGTAAGCATGGCGGGATGGGAAGGCTGTGTCAATGGAAAAGGGTACATAACCTAGACTTGGGGGTTAGGAGAAGATTCCAGGAGGTGCTGGCACATACTCTAACCTATGAAGGTCAATATAAACATTTAAGCAAAAGAACGTTGAAGTGGAAGCAGAATATAAGTGTTCTGGACAGATGGAGCTACATGGGTAAAAGTTTGTGCTGAGAGAGAGAAACTGGTCTTAAAAGAAGAGAAATAAGTTCCCTGAACTGCAGCTTGTAGTTTGAGGAGCTGAGTCACAGGTCACAAGGTTCCAGAGGCAAGGTCAGAAAAGCCGTGCCCTGGGCCAGCAACCTGGGATGAGGTGTTTGGTCAGGCCATCTTCCTGGGCCAGTCCTCACCCAAAGATGGAAACACTCAGATTCCTGAGCTCTGTTCACCTGTGAACATGAATGATCTTTTCTACAGGTAGGAATGCTTTCTGTCCATACCTTCAGCCAATTTAAGTAAACTTTGGGTGCTTAATAGGAGCTTATGCCCCAGCCCTCAGAATGGGAAGGAAGTGTGGGGCTGAGCCCAGGGATCTCAAAACTGTGGGATCTTTACAATGAACACTGCACTGGGCTCATTTTTAGCCACCACCTCAACTGATCCTGTGGGTTAATGGTTAAAAGTCCCAAATATAGCTGAGGATGTGGATGACAATCAAGATGAGGTAACTCACCTAAGGATATACAGATTTTTTTAAATCACAGTCAGAATCTAAACACTGATCTACCAAAACCCATTCCCTTTCTATCATGCTGCCTCACTTCAATGCCTATTTGTTTTCTGGTTGGCTTACTAATAGCAACGGTAGTACTATAATAGCATCTAACACTGATTAAGTGTCTTCTTTGGACCAGGGCCCTTATCAGGCATTTTGTATGCATGATCTCATCTAAACCTAATGACAGCCTATGAAATAAATATCAGTATGCTTAATTTGCTGAAGGTAAACCTGTGATTGAGAGAAAGTAATTTTTCTGAGGTGAATGGTTATTGCATGAAGGAAGTAAGGTTAGAATTCAGGTTCTTCCAGCCCCAGTTGCAGTTTCTTTCCAGAAACAAGATTAAATGAATGAATACAGGGGTGAACAATGCAAGAATGATAGTACACGTCTTTACACTGTTTTGAAATGAAATGCATGGAATTTTTTGACCGAAAAATGTTTTTACCTCTATTTTTTGAAAATGAGAAAGGTTCTTGGAAAAGATCTTCAGGGCTGCCATGTAATTGCCTACAAGTGTCCATTATAGTCCAGGAAACACAGGTAGCAAAGGCTCCCGCATCCATCATGGGCTTATTTTATTTTATTTCAAAGTAGATAATGAGCATCCCATTTATTCTAGGCACTTTTGTTGATGACATACCAGTTCCCATAAAATCTGAAAAGTAAGATCAATTTTATGAGCAATTAAATAGGGTCTATCCAGAGGCAATTAATTTTATGATGGAGGTTGAACAAGGTGATAGAAGAGCCTGTTTTAGATGCATTGATGATGGGGAGGAAAGATGGCTCATCAGGTATGAAACAGTTCCAAATTACCTTGCTTTCGGGTCATTATTTATATTTTAAGTCCGCTTCCCTATTGGTATCATGAAAGGAGAGCGTATTGTTATCTGCAGACTTTCGGGGAGTGATTCACCCTTGTTCTTGTGAGTGTATAGGAAACCTGAACTGTCAGGGTACTAGATTTTGCTTTCCTTTAAGACAGATGTCCTTTGATCTACAGATGAAGGAGCAATGAGGCCATTCATCAGTAAAAGGAGTTAGTACTATCTGAACTTGGGAAATTGATAGCAAACATCTGAGATACAGGTGTTTGGAGATTATGGTCCAGTAGAATTAATTAATCTGCATTTATATCACAAATATTTATTGAGAATATTCTAGATTTTAGGCACTATGCTAAGCATTTGGCTTATAAAGTAAAATTAATGTAATTAATGGGGAACTTGTGAGTCTGTGATAGCAACTATGTTTCTCCTTGGGATGATTCAAAATTTATATTTTAAAAAATGGCTCTTGAGGAGGCTTGACCACCTCAAAATCCAATGACTACAAAACCCATGAGTAATGTGACTTGTCTCCAAGGTTATTGTCACTGCATGTGTTTGTCCTTAGAATGGTGCCTCTTCCACAAAGAGAGGAAAGTTTGATCATGATCACCAGGGACAGAACAGCACAATAAAGAATGCCAAAGGACATTCTCTTCACCCTAGTTTATCAAAGAATCCTCAATCCTTCGTGTCTTCTTTATGAAAGTTTCTGAGCTTTCCTTTTTAAAAAAATTTTTAATGTTTTATTTATTTATGAGAGCGAGAGAGAGTGAGCAGGGGAGGGTCATAGAGAGAGAGGGAGACACAGAATATGAAGCAAGCTCCAGGCTCTGAAGCTGTCAGCACAGAGTCCGACATGGGGCTTGAACCCACGAACCGTGAGATCATGACCTGAGCCGAGGTCAGATGCTTAACTGACTGAGCCACCCAGAGACCCCATTCCTGAGCATTCAGAATGCTGTCTCCATCACCTCGTACCGTGAGAACAGGCACGGATAGAGCATGGACTGCCAAGCCAAACTAATCTGTCAGACTCTAGGTGTCCCGATGCTAGCTATGATTTATGCAAGAAATTTCATCTTGACGACCCTCCCCACTGCCCCTGTAATGACTCTATGGTTGCAGGTTTTGAGTCAGAAAAACTCAACTCAAATTGCTAAGGAGAAAACAAATAAAGAAGGGATTTGCTGGGTTGCATAACTGAGAAGTCAAGTAGAAAATGGCTTCATGCACAGCTGTGCTCATCTTCACATACATTCAGATGATTCGATTTCACACTTTCTCCATCACAGCTTTGTTTTCTTTGTTTTTCTCCTGCAGGGCTTCTCAGATGGTGGCCTCTGGTATCACCACATGCACTTTAGCCCTATTGCCTAGAATCCCACAGGGAAAAAAAATCCTCTCTCTTTCTTGCTGAAAACACATTGTTAGGATTCACACTGAGTAGATCAATTTGGATCTTGTGTGCCACATCAAACCAATGACTCTAACTGGTCAATTTTGGTCCATAGACCCACTCTTAACAGTAAGGAGTAAAATTAATTTTATGAGAATCCCATGGACATGGGGAAGGTTAATTATGGGTTTTTCTTCCAAAAGATGGAGTCATAATTTATGGAGCAGAAACTTACACAAAGAACAGAGTCCATTCTACATTTTTTTTCTGGAAATTGACCCTATGAACCTCATAAAAGTATAGGGAAAATTAAAATTGATGAGTGCAAAATGTCTTACTCAATGGGTGGCCCATAGAAGATGTTCAAAAAGTCCATTATCTTTTTTCTTTTCATATAAATGCAATGCTTTCTTTCATGCTTTATGGTCTTTCCAAACAAGTGATAGAAGGTTTCTGGTTAGGTGCCAATTTACGTTCAGAGCTTTGTCCAAATCAGCCAGCCTGGGGGCTTGCACTGAGTGATGGTGTGTGTTTTAAAGGAAAAGTGTTTATGAAGTCACAGAGAGAATTTCCACAAACCTGGAGAGATTTCCTGGATTAGATCACTCATTTTGATGTAGGTGACTTAACTGGGGTCTTATGGCCACATCATAGTCCAAAAAGAAAGATTCAGCTTGAGTCCTACTCAATAGGGAATTTGACCTCCGATGGTACGAATAACACAATTAGAAAAAGGAAATTCGAGAGTCAAATGGGACCCTAGCAAAAGTCACAAATGATACAGCACCTTCCCTGAAGGTTTGACAAACAAAAGTTGTAATGAACAATCACATAGCCACATGTTCTTTCAGCTAGCCAAGGAGGGGTTTGTGCTGGAAATGCATCTAACTGCAACCTATATAAATATTCCAGCCTGCGGGTAGGATAGAGGAAAAAGCCATCTGGATCTCCAGAACAGACCTACCTGGACTTTGAGGCATGTTTTCATGGCCTGGGTTTGGTAATCTAATTTCCTGGCATCAGGATCTCCTACAAAAACTAATAATCATTTTATTTCTGATCACTGTTGTGTTACAGTTGGCCAATGCCTCTTGTTCAGAGTCTTACATGCAACTGCACAGACATTTTTATCCCGGATAATTCCACAACCTATCCTGTAACCAAGAAGCAGGATGAACTAACACTGGCTCCGTTACAATAAAAAAAAAAAAAAGGGGGTGTCTCTGAATAAGATCTCAATAAAGAAGACCTGGATGCAGTGGATAAATGGCCTACAGTCTGACTTCATCTGCCTCTGGCCAAAAGAGAAGAAGAAGAAAAAAAAGAGTTATGGAAGCCCTCTGCCTTTTGGTGCCCTGAACTGACACTAACTAGTCTGTTGGTGAATCACTTCATTCTTCTAACTTCGTGGATAAATATTACTGATATCCAATCTTAGTATTTATTACTGGGAACTCCTGACAGCAGCAGACAACAGAGCAAACTCCTACTTCTTGAGCTTTCCTTCAAATCACCTACCACAAGGCCAGGTCCTACAACAAGCCCCTTTGTACCCCATCTTCTTGGAAGTCCCATGGTTCCTTGAGACAAGCGGTATCCCTTTTCTGAGCAACTCACAAATGCAGCATTGTTAGACCACAGCGTGTTCCTCAGCTGAAGACAAAACCTTGACTAAGCACTCAGTAGATGGTAGTTATTATGAGGGTTCTGACAATATGGAATATGATGGATTGAGTGAATGGAAGCCACTCTTAGAGGTTGGCACTCCACTCGCATAGACACCCATATTTACCAATCCTCCTGATAGCAATATCTGTGGTATCTCTAGGATAAATACGGGGATAAAACTTTATTTTCTGGATAAACTTATGTTAACATAACCTAATTTTGGTAGAAGTGAGAATAGTCCCCACAAATGAAGACAGAACTGTAAGAAAATTCCATGGCCTTAGAAAGGAATCCTTCAGCAGATGGGAGACAGAGATGCTCCCTCTCTTTGGCCTTGTACCTCCCTCCCATTGGTCTAGATTTCAGATATCTGGGTTCTGTGAGGAGATGTTAAGATGGCACCTACCACATGAGAGGGAGTCTGTGAATGGTGAGAATAGACTAGCTCAAAGGCCCTAGAAAGCAAGCCATACCTTAAAAATCAGATTATCAAGCTTGTGTGTGTGTGTGTGTGTGTGTGCATGTGCATTTATGTGTGTGTTTATTTGGTGTTCATTTTTTGGTGTTCATATTTTGGTTAACACCAAGTCTTTAGTAAACTCTCATTTAAATGTGTCATCCCTGTTTCTACTATACAAATGGTTATGCTGAATGTCCATCCTTGGTCCAGAAGCTCAAAGAAACAACCCTGCCTCCCGGGTATGGAAGAAAAGGGAGTCAGAAGCTAGAACCCCTACATATCTCTCAAGGACAACTTTGAAGATGTTGATTTTAATCATGACAGAGGTGGAAGTTCCTTCAGTACATGCTTTCCTGATTTTAAATGAGTTTTGCCCTGAGCCCAATGACTGCCCCTCTTTGAATAATTTGCTAATACTCAGGGAAAAGAGGTGAGAAGGGAAAACCTGTGGCCAGNAGCTAAAAAAAAAAAAAAAAAAAAAAAAAAGGAAACAGTAGCTGGAGGAAATCACAGGGTTTAACATAAAGCAGCTCAATAATGCCAGACCCTATACCCCCAATCCAGTTTCTGCCTTCCTCCCTCATCTTTGTACACTGAAAATCGCCCCTCAAATACCCTCTATCTTGTTAAGAGTGAATATGTCTTTCTGCGAGCATTTTTTTTTTCAGTTCTTCTCTGCACTAATCTCCCTGCCTGTCATGCATAGGTAGCGAGTCATTGCAGAGTTATGATCTGGAAGTCCAGAGATATATAATGCAGTTTGAGCAAAGAAAATACTGAGAACTATTTGCTACTTACTGGGCAGGATTATGGTGTGCACAAGGGGTTTGAAATATTTAGATGTCTCCAAACTACAGGTGACGATTCATCAAGGTCAAGGTGGCTTTTCTTCTCACAGAATTAAATGAAGCAAGCCACAGAGTTTCACTGGGAGGTGACTTCTCTGACAGGATATTATAATCAGTAGCTCCATTGTCTCTGCTGCCCCAGAAATAATTTTATATCTTTTGTTTAGCAGCATATTGGTAGATGTGACTTGCTAAGGAGAGCTCAGAAACACTAGGGTGGATTTTTCAAATCAGTCTGAACTTGTGCTAATCCGTAAGCATTTTTGTGTACCTGTGATGCACTGGTGTTTAGTGTTTATGTCTGGGCCTGTGGGAAACATGTCTGTTACATGATCAGCCCTGAAGAGGCATGGCCAGCTGATAAACCCTGTGGCTTTGCTTCCCCAGTCCAAATGGACCACATCCATTTGGTCCCAGAGTATGGGAGCTTTTCCTTTACAGTGTCCTCTCTTTCAACCCATACTTGCTCAACTCTGAAATCAATCACAAATTTAACCACTGCCATCTCCAATGCTAACAGCCTGGTTTGGGCCACCATTTTCTTTCTTCTAGGGAACAGCAAAGTCTTCTATTTGGCCTTCCTGCTACTGTCCTCACTCCATTCTCCACATGGTAGCCAGACTCCATTCAATTGCACAGTCACAAGTGTCCTGATAGAAGAAGGTGTGTGACCTTTCTTAGGGGTAAATATTATCTTCTTTCCTTCTATATTTTACATGGTATATCTTCCATATGATTAAAAGTTAGGAATTTGTGAAAAAAGCAAGAAAAGGTGACTTGTGATCTAGAGAGAAAGTAGCCCTGAAGTTGTCCCTATTGTTGAAATTAACACATTGTGACTTCCAAGTAAATGTGAAAAGTATTTTTTAAAATCTAGTGAGAAAAGCTGGTATGTATGAACAGATAGAGCATTTCAGCAGAGAGTAAAACTAATAAAACAAGTAAATGAAATGACAGAAATGAAAAATATGATGCTATTTCAAGGGCTTCAAAGCCACATGGACACATCAAAAGAAAGGATCACTGACCATGAAGACAGGTCAGTAGACATTACCCAATATAAAACACAAAGAAACAAAGAGATGAAAGAAAAAGTCTCCAATATCCAAGACCTTTGGTACAACTTTAATGACATAACACATGTAATTGGAGTAATAGAAGGAAAGAAGGAAAAATTTAGAGTGTTTCCAGTGCTTTTCCAAAATTTCTGGAAAACACCAACTCACAGAACCAAGAGGCTTAGTGAATCACAAGCAAAATTACAAAGCAAATCACACATACATATTTGATGTCAAATTGTCCTATCTTTAAAGCTCTGAAAGAAATAAAAGTCAACTAGAATTATTTATGCAGCAAAATTACTTTTCAAAAATGCAAAATAAAGGTATTTTCAGATAGGCAAAAAAGTGAAAAACCTTGTCTACAACTGAACTAAGCTGAAAGAACACTTAGATACCATATGAAATGCAGATCAGCAGGAAGGAAAGTAACAAAAGAGTGAGTATTCCCTTTTATTACACACAAACACACACATGCATTTACATAATTTCCTTAAAGACTATTAACTCTTCAAGATTAGCATAATAGCAATGTGAGTCCATGGCATAAAACACTCAACACTCAGGTGGAAGGAGGGTCGAGCCCAGGATGGGGACAGTGAGGGCAGTGAGGCCCTGAGGACACAATGTTAAGGACGAACTCACCTTCAGGTTATATTGAACGCAGTCCCCCACACCCCTCACCCTTCTCCTGGGTGGGAGAGGCAAAATTCTTACCAAAAACTGTAAGAATCTTAAGTTTTCCCAAGGGGCTGTAATTTTACTTGAAGTAAGGTATGTCTGTTGTAATATCTACAGCAAACATTAAAATGCATGTAATGAAGGAGTCAATGAGGTAAAATGGAATCCGAACACAAAATTTAAAAACAGAAAAAAGGAAAGAAAAAGCAGAGAAACAAAAAAACCCCAAAAATGGAGTAAAGAGGAAAAAAAATTAGCAATAATGGTAGAATTAAGCTCAAACATGTAAATAATTATATTAAAAATAGACTAAACAGTCCAATTAAACGGCAGATCTTAGGGGCATATGGGTGGCTCAGTCTGCTAAGTGTCCGACTTCAGCTCAGGTCATGATCTCATGGTTCGTGGGTTCGAGCCCCATGTCGGGCTTTGTGCTGACAGCTCAGAGCCTGGAGCCTGTCTTCTGATTCTGTATCTCCCTCTCTCTCTGACCCTCCCCTACTCATGTCTCTATCTCTCTCTCAAAAATAAATAAAACATTAAAATTTCTTAAAAGGGCAGATCTTATAAAATTGGATATGAAGCAAGACCCAGATACAGGTGATTAACAAGAAAATTCAGACAGGTTGATAATGAAAGGGTAGAAAAATATATTTTGTAAAAACATCATCAAGCAAAAAAGATGGTATGACTATATTAATATTCATCAAAGTGTATGTCAGATAAAAGTATGACTAATTGATGCATTTAACAACAGTTAAAGATTACATTAACCAAGAGGGCATAACTACTGTTATGTGTATTAAACTAATATTAGAGTTTTGAAAAATTTTAAAGAGCAAAAATTAACAGAACAAAAAGGACATACAGACAGATATACAAAGAGACTTCAACATCTCTCTTCATAATTGAGAGAACACATAAAAAATATTAAAAACATCAAAGTTTGCAGTGGTTTGCTAAATCAGTATTTGAAAGACATATCGGTAACTTTAAATGGTTGCAGTCGAAAAAAAAAAGAATGCTGCATATGAAGTGGCCTAAGATTATACCTTAAGAAACACACACACACACACACACACACACACACACACACACACACACAAAGTCAATACAAAATAGAAAAAGAAAGCAATCAAATCAAGAGGGGAGATTAATGAAATAAAAATTAGATATAATCAAAAAAAGTCAACAGTTTTATGTTGATTTTTTGAAAGTATTAATGATGCTGATAAAAATCTAGAAGGCTGATAAACAAAAGAGCAAGAACCCGGAAAATACCTAGGTGACCTGTGAATGGAGCAAGAGAGAACCTGAACTTGGTGAACAGATGCACAGCTCAGTATGCAACTCCAAGCCAAAAATGGAAGCTGGCTGCATTACAGCCTGTCTCGGAAGTGGTCTCGTAAAACAGTGATAATAAAAATCTTCCCAGTGGGTGAAGCTTTAGGCAGTGCACCATGTCATCCACTTTGTGTGGAAGGAGAAGTGACCCGAGGTTAGAATATGTATGAGTGCAGTGGAAGCACTGAGTGGCCTGGGCAGCTGATCAAGGGCTTAGATGGAAAGGATTACAAGACTGAAGATAAGGAGTTATGGTGAATATATATGGATGGATACACTGGGGTAGGCATGTAGCCTAAAGACCTTGTATTACACATTTATGCTCCACAGAGAGCATCCACCATAGAAAACGGCCTAAGTTGGTAGATAAACTAGTTTAGACAGTTGACAACAGCCAACTTTTGTCAGTAGCCATGCAAATGATGGCATAAAGGGCATATTGATTAAATATCTACAGTGGTAAAAATGGGAGCCGCACATTGGCCAGGCAGTATGGACCTCCATTCCCACGGATGATCTAGCAGTCCCCACTAGCAACGACCAGTCTGTTAACAGTGACTGATGCCGAGTCCTCAGTATGGCATCAATTCTTAAAAAGACTAAATGATTACTTAATGTCGAGTTCACCCTACTGGGCCATCCGGAAAAGGCTAGTGGTTCATTCTCAAAGGAATCGGCACATATTCTGTGAATGAATTTGTCTTTCCTGTGCACAGGGCCTCAGCCATTACCACGATTCACATTCTCGACTGTTCAATCCACCAGCATTGGATCCTGCATAAAGTCAGAACGGGGGACTCACATTTAATAAAAGAGGTATGGGAGTGAGCCATTGATCACAGGACCCAGTGTGATATTACATGCTGCATTACAGAAGCTGCTGGAGTGATAGAGCTCTGAAACAGCTTGCCGAAGACACAGCCAAAGCATCAACTCAGAATTAATACTCTGTGGAAACAGGATGCCATCCTCCAAAATGCAGCACATGGTCTGTATCAGAGACCTCTACACAGTACTGTGTTTTCAACAGGAAAGATACATGGGTTCAGGAAACAAGTGATGGAAGTGAGCCTCACTTACCATCCCTCCCACTGACCACTGAGGAAATGTGTACTTCCCCTCCCTGGAGTCATAGGCTGCTGAGTGAGAGGTCCCAGGTCTCAAAGGGAGCACACCTTCACCAAGACCACAGAAGAGCCTCAAGGAATAAATGATGGCTGCCACCTGGTTACTTGACTCCCTTTGCTCAGAGATGTGCAGGCAAGAAGCAGAGTCACCATCTTGGCAGCAGTAATGGACTCTGGTCATGTTTTAGTGGCTTCAAACAATACATAGTTACCTTCTTACCATTTGGTGTGTCAGACATCTGACACAGGACTTCCCGAGATAAAATCAAGGTATCAGACTGGGTTGCATTCCTTTCTGGAGAAAAGGACGTCCTCTAGGGGATGGATCTGTTCCCATGCCTCTTGGAGAGCACTCACATTTCTTGGCTTATGGCTTCTCCTCCATCCTTAAAGCCAGCAACATTGTGTCTCTCTGCTGGTTCCCCAGTATCCACATTTCCTCATTTGAAGCTCTGTAGAGAAGGGGTCTTAAGTTTTAAGGTTCCAGATTTTGCACCCACCCAGATAATCTAGGATAATCTCCCATTTCAAGGTTCTTCATTCAATCACATCAATAAAGTCTCTTTTGTTATGTTAGGTAATATTCACAGGTTCCAAAGCTTACATGGTCTCTCATGTAAGCACCAGGTTTCTGCTGACCATGGAACCCTGCAATCTCCCAAGTGTTTTAGACTTCCTGTTAATATATTTACATATATTATTATATTATGTATAATATATATACATAATATGTATAATATACATACATAATATAATATACATACATAATATATATACATATACATATATAACATATATAAGATAACTGGCTCTTAAAGTAACTTCAGATCTAATAAATCAAGCACATAGGAACTTGAGAACCTCCCAAAATTATTGTGCAAAGTGTCTATTTCAGCTGATGCATACAGTGGTAAAGTTTCTTGGGATAATGGTGGTAAACTTTCTCCCTAGATTCTATGAGTGGGGAACCATTGCTTTAAATCCATTTTCATCATTGGTAAGTGACTTAAATAATATTTCACAATAATTAAATGACAGCAAGTCATCTTCACATGAGAAACTCAGCTTCAAAGGCACTCCATAAGTGTGGATAAGGGCCGTGCTAGAAGACAGACACTTATACAGCTAACATTGTGTCTTTATAGCCAATATTTATTGGCTACTCACAGAGATCCAGTCGTGACTGTACTTAGCATTTTACATAGATTGGTTAACCTTGATCTTTTGAACAACCCAGTGAGATATTCACCATAATTATCCCAAATTTAAAGATGAAAAATGAGACTTGAAAAGGTTAAGTAATTTTTCTCAGGTCACATAACTGGGATTTATCCAGGCAGTCTGATTCCAGAGCTCACACTCAATATGATACCATGGTCTCTAGAATTTGCTTTATCCTAGGAATGTACTAGACATTTTTATGTGCAGACATATTTATTTCCTAGCTTTACTCAATATGCTTGCTTCATCAAAACCTTCACAGAAGGTGTTGAGAGGTTCTTTTTTTTTTAAATTTCTCTAAGAAGATCTGAAATTAAGTCCAATCTCTCTGGTTTGGTTGCATTGTGTTTTAAGATACAGAAATAATTCCATCACATTTGTTAAACAACCTCTGTGCCCAGCCTGTGGGTATTTCTACCCAGCAAAACACCCTATTTCTCTGGACTCTCAAACTTTCTTAGAATCATGTAGATAACAGGTAAATACCTTGTTCCACAGGACACCTCCAGACCCAGCTTCACTGATACCACTACTGTCCACCAGTGACCACCACTCCACCAGGTGTGTCTGATAATGAGGAAAGTTTAAGAAGCCATTAGAAAGTTCAAGGAAGGTATTCAGGTATGTGTGACTTTTGAAGGCAGGATCAAATAGATCTAGGTTCAGTTTCCCACTTTATTATCAACTACCACCATGGATGAGACTCTTCATGATTTGAAGACTGCTTCCTCATCTGTAAAAAATAAGGCAGCAAGACTTGGAGTTATCACGAATATTAGATGAGCTAATTATGTGAAAGCACTATATTAAGTTGAAAACACTCTACAATTGTGGAGAGTTCCTATTTTTACTCTTAAAGACAGAACTCAAAGAAATAGCCATTCAATGAGATAAAAGTATGAACATATTTGTATTCCAAAGACCACCCTAAACTACCAAATATCCTCCTGTGACAAGTAAAATACTCTGTCACTGGAGTTTCTGAGTCTTTGAGCTGAATCTACTTTTGGAAATGAACCAACTTTTATTCCATGACCAGTGGAAGAAGTCTGACATCTACATACTTAAACTGAAAGCACCTTGAGGAGGTAGCCCCTTTCTTTAGTGTCCTGTATAGCTATAGGCAAATAGTAGATTCTCAGAAATGTTTACTGGAGAAATTGCTATTGAGTTGCTATCTTCCAGGGAAGAGCCCAATGTCTTATATATATGTACTTCTTTGCATTTTCATTTACTCTCACACTGCTGTCTTTGCCAGGTTTCACACTTGACACTGTGAAGTAGAGAGGGACAATACTATGCTTAACATTTTCACACGAGGAATCATTAGAATGAATTTATCCCTTCCAGAAGTCAAGCATTGTGCTACTAAGGGTTTGAGGATGCAAATGGCAGACAGGTAGATAGGTACACAGGTAGATAGGTAGACAGATAGATAGATGCATATGTATAAATGTTCATGTGCACACATGTAATGTAGTTTTGTATGCATATAAGTCTATAAATAGTTGTTAGTTAGTCTTTTAAATTACAAAGCAAATGGCACGAGTAGACTCCCTTCCAACTGCCAACTATTCTGGTTTATCAGTGTAGTGCTCTTTCCTCACACCATAAGTGCGCTGGAAAATGCTAAGGCAATAGTTATATCCTTGATAAATAGTCAAAAATGTGGCTCCTTGGGCGTTCTATCCCACTATAGGTACTGGAGCCTGAGGGAGGAATTCTAAAATGGTGGACATGGATAAAATGGCAGGTGGTTCTATTGGGGAGACAAAATAGCTCTTTTCCCAAGGGGCTAAAAATGATAGCCCATTCTTCCCACATCATTGACTCAAAAGACTATAATGAAGCTATAATGATCTATCATGTCAAGGAATACTACTGTTTAGGGAGTACTTGATCCATGAGCTGTTGGCACAGTGTGCTATGAGGAACAATTAAGGTACAGCTTGCCAATGTTCACAATATTTGGGGAGCCACAGTTCCCTAAGGATCAACTTTTGCTTGCTAACTGAGGGCTCCATTCCTGGGACACAAAATTAAAGTTAAAGTAGAAGAGGTTTTTCAGGTAAGTCACTACATTATTCATACATATAGGAGGGAAAGAAAGAGACAGAGAGAGAGAAAAAAAATGGAAGAAAAGAGAAGAAACTTTTTTCCTTTTTTAAAAGGAATTTAAAAAAAAAACCCACAATAGTATCTACACTGACCTCTACCACTGAGTCAGGTCAATCAATCCACAGGCAATCATTGAGCATCCAGGGTGAATGGGATATGGAAAGAATATCACCTGTCCTTGTATGGATTACATGTTTATGTCCTCCCAAAATTTGTAGGTTGAAATTCTAACCTCTAATGTGATGGTGTTAGAGGTGGGGCTTTGGGAGGTGATCAGGTCATGAGGGTGGAGCCCTCATGGATGGTATTAGTGCCCGTATAAAAAGGACCTCAGGACTATTCCTCTGCTCTTTCCACCATGTGAGGACACAATGAGAAGTTGACTGAATGACCCCTGGAAGAGAGTTCACTTTTATATGACCGTGCTGGATCTCAGATTTCCAGACCCCAGATTCAGAGCCCCCTTAAAAACTCCCTCCGCACAAAGATGATTATCTACTAACTTAGATTAAATTCGCCTATAGAATTCAGGTACACAAAACTGGAGAGTTTCCCTTCTGTGTTCTACTTTGTATCCATAGACACGCATAAATTAGGAGGGAGCCAAAGGCAAGCTGAGGGCAAAGCACAAGCTGACCCTGGCAATTCACCCCCCCCCCACCAGGTGGGACCTGTGTGACATTCCTCAGGCACTCCTGGCTGCCCAAGAACAAAGGAAAGGGAAAAAAATGGTTGACTGATAGCGATCACAGTCAGAGCAGGATGGGAGTTTCCATAGTTTGCAAGTGCTTTAATGATTTCCAAGAGAAAAAACAATCTCCAGAAACCTACAGACTCAGTTTCCTGGAGCCATAACCTGGCCTCCCACTCCACGGTGATGTGGGGAACAAAGGCAAGAAGAAAATGTACATAAAATTAATTTTCTTTATAACCTGTGGCCCACTGACAAATACCTGAGATAGGCAGAGTACCACATTCCTCCAGGAACTCGCTATTATTTTAATGTTAATGCTTTGCTAGAGGGAAAAATAACCTCATCTCAACAGTAGCAAGGCCTCCTGTGTCCTGTGAGTCTTCTAGAGCACAGGAAATCCTTGGGGGAACTTCCCTTTGTGTTGACCTCCCCCAGTTCCCAGGAATAGAATCAATCACTCCTCACAACTCCAGTGCAGCTCTTTCTGCCCATGGGTCCTGTCCCAGCGCCACCGTTTTGTACCAAAGATGTTTCAAGAAGTCTTTCTTGGCCACTGGCTCCAGAGCCTCACAGCCAATCTTCCAAAACTGCATCATTGAGCATCTAATGTGGGGCTTTGGATCGTTTCCTCTGGACTCTGAGCCTTGGGGCAACGTTGGTGAGTCCTTTCTCTTTTCTTCCTTTACCTTCATTTCAGGGGCTTTTTAAAGAGTATGGTCTTATTGGATCACTTCTGTGTCGATTGCTCTGGCTGCCATCCTCCAGAGTTGCTGCACTCATATTGTTGCAGGATTCTCGCACCGTGAGTCGAGACACCGAGGCTTTTCTTTCCAGGAAGCAACTTTATTCGTGCCAGCACCACTCGGTTGGGTTCATACCCAAAGAACTCAGTGGCCCACATCACATGGCATAGTTTTTTAAATACATTTTCTATTTCTTTGTCTTCCATATATGGTAACACACGTAAACATGCAGTCTGATTAGGTTGTCTCAGTTTACAAGGCCATGGGGGATGTAGGCACTAGGCGCATATCTAGGTGACCTTGAAGTCTTCTCTCCTCTCTTTTTTTTTTTTTTTCTCTCCTTAGGGAGGGGTTCCTACCACAATGTTTCTACTTCTTTACCTCATGGGCTCACTTACTATTCTTAATTCAGATTTTCATCAGCAATACTTCATTGAAATGGCCTTTTCAACACCAGTGATGATTTCTATTTTGCTGTATCTAATCAGAGTCTCCTCTCCATTCACCTCCGCCATCATAGATTCTCACACAGGTGGTCACTCTGCCGCTGGAAGCACCTTGAGCACACGTTCCAGGTCAGCAAGCGCTCCTGCTTTTCTGTCTATCTCCCAGGGCGCTCTTCTTCAGTCTCCATTTCTGGATGCTTTTCCTCTCTCCAACCTCCAAATGGAAGGGACCCCCGGAGCTCAGTCCTTGGCCTCTTCTGCTCACTCTTGCATCACTGCATCACTTCTGCTCACATGATGTTTCTCAATCATGTGCCTTTGAACATCATATGTGTATGGCTGAGAGTCAGCTTTTCTCTCTCGTGCAGGGCTTTCCAGTATTTCTGTTGCTGCTTATGGTGACCTTTCACCCAGGCATTCAGGGCAACAACCTAAGAATGATCTTTGGTCCCTATATTTATTTACATCCCACATACAATCTACCAATAAGACCTTCCGCTTATGGCTTTGGAGCATTCAGTTAAAAAAAAGAAAAGGAAAGAAAGAACAGCTTGTTACTCCCATTGCTGCTACCTGGTCCAAGGTCCCTTCTGCTACTACCTGCATCAGTGTCATAGTCTCCAAATTGGTTCCTTGCTGTCACTTTTCCCTCTCTGGCCAAGTTCCAGAGTGTACTTTGGGCTTGTTTTTTAAAGTTAGTTAGCTTATTTATTTGTTTATTTATTTATTTATGGGGCATGAGAGAGAGACGGGCAAAGGGAGAAAGAGAGAGAGAGAGAGAGAGAATCCCAAGCAGGTTCCACACTCACCATGGAATCCAGCATGGGGCTCTATCTCATGAACTCATGAGATCATGACCTGAGTCGAAACCAAAAGTCTGATGCTCAATGGACTGAACATCCCCAGAACATTCTTTAAAATTATAAATGTTTCCATGTCATTTTCCTGCTTGGAACACATGCTGTTAGAATAAAATCAGAATCCATAAAATACGTTATATTTTAAGATGCGTCTTGCATCTTCCCACATAACCTTGCCCTGCCTTCTCGACCGACCCACCTCCCACTGCTCACCTCATCCTTGGACCCACGCCATAGTGGTTGTCTTGTTTTGATGAAAAATTGCCAAGCCTGTTCCTACCCCAGGGCCTTTCTACTTATTCTTTCTTCTACTTAGAATATTCTTTTGCACAGCTTGCTCCTTCATCTCACAGGTTTCCAGGGAAGCTTCAGGTCCTCGGATAATCCTGCTCTGGCTTTCCTAACTAACACAGCCTCCTGCCACACCTCTGCCTTCCCACAGCCCGCAGCCACCATTTTCATGGACACAGCTCTGGTTTCGTTCTTTGTTTGCTTGTTTGTTATGATCATCCAAAGTTATATAATTTCTTGATCAATTGATATAATAGTTTATAGCTGGGTATTATTTCTACCTGAAACTTCAATAATAATGTAAGCTCCAAGGGGACAAGTCTTTTTGTCTGTTTGTTTTTTCTTCTATATAATGTCCCATGTGCTTAGAACAGTTTATATCATACCCTTATATCATGCATTCGGGACCTATATATAAGATAGAGATATAGATACAGATATAGACACACACATATAATGTATACATGTATACATATATAATAGATTTATATTGAGATTCATGCTCCTATTAAACAAATGAGTGAATGAGGAGCTCCACAGACACAGAGCTTGTAGAAGTGAACAAGCTATAACCACAGCGTGCTGGCTTTCCTGACCGCTCTGGGTAATTGGAACAGTGCCAGGATGTCAGTCAAGAATTCTCTGGGCTGCAGCTAACAAGGAACAGACCTCTATCCAACAGCAAGACCTTTGGAATCAGGTCTCAGTGGGCTCTTCTGAAATAACACAGACACAGTGCAGTAAAAACAGCCGCAGAAACAGTGTTTATAACTCTCTTTACAACTGAAGTCTATCACAGGAAATGCCGAGAAAACAACATATAAATAAAAATGAATTCTCAGATTTATCTGCTGAGGCTGTAACAACCTAATAAGGTTTCCCCAGCAAAAGCAGGGCAGGCAGGGAGAATGAAAGCACCCTCAATTTATTCTTTTCAGCCCGCATGTAAAAGCAATTTCTCCTTGTTTCTAGCTAGAGCCTTCTCTCATAAGTGGTTCTAACTATGTATGATGAATGTAAGAAGGAAGGAGCCATGTTTCTACATGGCCCCATTCTCCGTGCACGTGGCGCACACAGGCCCACACGGCGCCCAGGCTTTATATCCCGCTACTCCCACTATGGTATTGATGTACCATCACCCAAAGGCCTAGCCATCAGAATCTCAAAAGAAAAATGTGTGTGTGTGTGTGTGTGTGTGTGTGTGTGTGTGTACATATACTGCTTCAGGCAAGAAAAAGTGAAAAAATAAACCCTCTAGTTACATTGGTTGTGAATTCATTTTATGACACATCAGCCTTAACTACATGCCCTAGTTCTAATAGCTAGACTGCAGTCTCCTTCTCTGAGCTTGAGTCCCCAAATCCCCAGTGCCCACAAGACACGGGCACCTTACCATTCCAGGCATGAGTTGTATATTCCTAACTCCCGTCTGGACTTTCCTTTCGCGTTCGCCCTTGGTATGCGGTACAGCCGAAGACACGTGACCTCTGTGTCCTGCTCTACTTCAGAGCCCGGTATGCCTTGACTCATCAAGAGGGTAGCAGGTCCTGAGTGGCAATGTCCCAGAATACAGCACTAAAAACACGAGGTCCTTCTAAGCCCCTCATTATTCTAGACGAGAACAGAAGTTAGGGCTAGAAGAGCTAAGGAGGCTACAGCGATGGTACAGCAGAGATAGACAGTATATTGACAGTTAGTTTGGGGGGGAAATAGAAGAACTTGAGGAAAAATACTCAAGGCCCTGGCACATATCCCTGAGTCTACTGGGATGAGAGCTATAATGGAGGCAACAGATAGGTGAAGAATGAAGATGGATAGATGGATGTTCACTCACCAAACTGTCAATGTTTCCTGTGACCTGGGATATCTATGATGCTGGCTCCAGCAATAGACCCACCATGAGAACAGAGTACAGTTGAGGTGGTAAGTAATAAGAAAACTGACAATTTTAATATTGTTATCTCCAGTAAAACTTTGGTTATGCACAGTGCTGCCTAGGATTTCTATTCAATATAATACTGAACTGACATGAGAATTCTCTTTCTCCAAGACAAAACCAATAGAATGCTGGATAAAACTGAACGAAAACTTATTATTTTTTTTCATACATAAAGCAAGGTTAATCGAATAAAGGAATGGAAAGCAAAGGCATGGGAAAGGAAATAACAAAACGAAAGGACTTTTGGGAGATTCAGAACCAGATATGAAATTCTATGCCTGGAGATAGATATTTAACATCAGGAAAGGTCATGAAGACCAGGCCATGGACGCTGTGCATGCCAGGGGTATCTGCAAGAGAGCCAAAGCATCAATGTCTGGTATTTATGTGAAACAGGGAACAAAATCTACCCACTGGTCCAAGAGAGTATCCCGAAAACATACAGTCGTGCTTGATATGACTAAACTCAGTTCTGCCCTATAATAGTATGTGCCCTACACAGATTAATACTTTAGGGACCCCTGGGTGGCTCAGTCTGTTAAGTGTCCAACTCTTGATTTCCACTCAGGTAATATCTCACAGTTGTGGGATCGAGCCACAAGGCAGGCTAGAGCCTGCTTGAGATTCTCTCTCACTCTCTCTGCCCCTCCCCCTTCATGATTGTGGTCTCTCTCTCTCTCAAAATAAGTAAACATTTTTTTTAATTATTAAAAATTATTTTAAAACTGCTCTTGGATCAATGGAATTCTTACTCTTCCAACTCTCTCAAGCAGATATAGACAGAGATCTGTCTAAATGGATACTCGACAAGGAGGGACCCAGATAATTTCTCCAAGAGGCTTAACACCTACTGAAAGTTAGTTCACAATCAGAAATTATAAATCACAAGAGGACAGCAGCAACCAGGAGGGAGTTACCAGAAGCTACAAATAGGAAGAGCTAGAGAGAATGTATTTATTTAGTTAACAATTATTTATTGAGCACCCACGACATGCAAATAACTATTTTAGGCACAGGTATACATCAGGAAATAAAATAGGAAAAAATCAACACCCTCATAAACCTTACATTGCAGTAAGAAAGAAATTTGAAAGATACTTAAAATAAGTACCCAAGTAAGAACTTACAGACAATGAATTAATTACCTATAAATTAAAGTTTTCTCCAAAAAGCCCAAGGAGTCACACTGAAGTCAAAAATTCAGAGATGCACCACTTCTTCACTGTCTTTTATTCATTTCTTAAGAGAAAACATTATAATACAGGAATATATGTCATTCAGTTGCAGTTCAATTCTGGTCATGCAGCCCAGCACTTAGATTTAGCTTTAGCTGTTTCTTCTGCCCCCTATCTGGGACTGAAAAATGTGCAGGGATTAAAGTGCCAGCTATTGGGGAGCCTGAGTGGCTTCAGTCAGTTAAGCATCTGACTTTGGCTCATGTCATGATCTTGCAGTCCGTGAGTTGGAGCCCCGCATTGGGCTCTGTGCTGTCAGCTCAGAGCCTGGAGCCTGCTCCGGATTCTGTGTCTCCCTCTCTCTCTGCCCTCCCCGACTCACGCTCTGTCTCTCTCGGTATCGAAAATGAATAAACTTTAAAAAAATAAATAAATAAAATGTGAGCTATAAACTCAGCTAATCTACATTTGAATTTCAAGTCCACTTATTAGCTGAAGGACCTCAGGAAAGTTGCCTAAACCTAAACATTTCCACAATTTTAAAAAGTGTCACTGCAATGTAACCCATGGGGCAGTTATGACTTGTCTATGCAAAACACTTAGTGTTTGGCATATAGTAAATGTTCAATTATTATTCATTATTATTACACATTTTGATGCCAGATAAAATTGACCCACAATAAGCGCTGATGCTTCCTGATTCTTCACTTAGAGGATGGGATTGTTTTCAAATCCTGGGGGGTGCCGTCATTTAAGCGCTTACATTTTTATAATTCTAGTGAAATGAGTCCCTCCCTTTTCAAAAATAGATAGCCTTAGAAGGAGAGGAATGCATTTGTTAAATTGACAAAGGATAGCAAGGATTGCTCCAGAACTAGAGTAAGTAAAAGATGTTCAGTACATTTTGACCACCATGTTAATTGTGGTACAGAAGAAAACTGTTGAGACATGCGATTTGGAATGACTTAGGAATAAAGCCCCTTTGAAATGTACATTCATTCTGTCCTCTAATACCTCCCGAAGGTTGATTAACTCACTAAGCTGGGTTTTATGAGAAAGCCCCTGTGATATCAGTGGGTGAAGTCATGCTGAAAATGACAGAGTGTGGCATTAAAGGCAGTTAATCTTACCTTGTGGCTGTTTGATGTCAGTAGAATCTGATACACTAAGATATGTTACCCACACCCACTGAAGTCATCAGAGGCAAATATGTAAGTCTTTTCTTTGGGGCCAAAGATGCCATTGATGATGATGATGATGATACTGCTTGTTTAATTACTATATGTGAATATTCTATTTCATCCATAACCTGTTTTGAAGTATACGTAACAGTACCTTCATTTTACAATTCAAGAAACTAAGACTCAGAGAGGTTAAGTCACAATATTAACTGGAACGTCAAGATTTCAACTCAGTCAGTCTGATTCCAAAATTTCTGCATGGAATCTACTGTTAAATAATCAAATCAAGGAAGCTTGTAAATAGATTTTCTCCATGTTACTTCTCTTCAGTCAAAAAAAATGATATTAAGTACAAGGAAAACATATTCACCCATATTTATAAATATTATAAAAAATAGGTTTTACTAATAAGGTGCTTCCACTTGAAAAAAAATACTCTGTGATTCTGATATTTCTGTGGTGTATTATTTATCTATCCTGCATGCTTGGTTTCACAAACACTTTCTATGATGCTCACATGTCCCTAATAAAACAATGTGGAACTTGCATTATGGGCTCTCCATAAATTAGTTTGACAGCTAGTAAAAATCATGTTAAGAAAAAGAAAAGCCTCAGCTTCCAAAGTGTGATGAGCATTTATTTATACATTTGACAGTAACATTTAAGCATCTGGAGTACACACCCTGATTATGGTTTACAATTGTTTGGCCAGCTGTCTTATTCTATTGCCAATGGGTATTATCTAGACACATATCTTAATCATTCCTGAGCTTTGTGGAAAGATTCCAAGAGGAACAAATAATGGGGAGACCCTTCATGCCCGGATGTTGTCAGACAAGATGTAGAATCCTTGAATGTCAGAGATGAAACACAAGTAATACTCTAATCCAACTACCTCCTATTACAAATAAATAGACTATAGCCCAGAGAGAGGATGTGATTTATTTTCTTAGATCACCTTATCAGTCAGGATAAGGCAAGGTTATGTTGCAATCTCATATTCCAGTGCTTTAAAAGAAATAACAATTTTTTAATGCTACATGACCCAAAACATAGTCAGCCAGATACAGAGGTCATCGGAGCCTCTCTTCCCACCTGGGCTTACATTGTCATCAGAGCAGGACTGGCACAGCACACTTTGCACCTGGGTTCCTGAAGTTTCTTCCATGAAGAGATGTCCACCTCTTCTGTTTCATCTTGTTGGCTAAAGTAAGTCATGTGCTTACCTTCAAAGGGAGAAGGGAAGTGTAATCCTGCCAAGTACTCAAAAGGAAAAAGTCAGATATAGTTTTGAATTGCTGTAAATACCATAATCCACAGTAACTATGACCACATTCACAACAAAGGTGACATTACCATAGGGTTCAGTGGAAGTCCTGATTTCATCAGAGGTTAAACCAGGGAAGACACGGTTTGGCAGACCTAAAAGGTCAGTGACAGTAGCGACAAGTAATACTGGAAGTCAGAGGGAAAGCTGGCATGCTATCCTACTAAGCTTTCCATCTGGGGCAAAGTACTCAAGATAGTTCAGTACATTTGGATAGTTCAGGAAGTGGATGTCCACATCTAATCCTACAGACAGAGAAAACCATGCTGGAAGGAGAATAACTCCAAGAGAAGTAGACATTGGGGACTAATCAAACTCCACTGTAGGTCCAGGAATCCCTGGCAAAGGAGGAATCCAAATCAGGATGGAAAGTGGTGAAACGATAACTAGAATATTTGACAGCACTTATGGGATGATGTTGGCCTAACAACTAGTCACAGTGGGAATCCACTATCACCCTTGCGCAGGATAAAGGAGCAGCGTCCCAGAATCTGTGAGGGGAAAAATTTCTCTATGGAAGCTGTGGCCTTAGGTACAAGTACACGGTTTATACTCAAACTCTGGTGTCACAAGAACAGGACAGTGAGAAAAATCTGTGGCATCTTTTACCCCAATCTTCTGCTGGTGGGAAGCAGAAGTGGAAACCAGAAAAATTTCCCAGATGATGTGACTCACAAGGACAGCCTCCAGGGCACCAAAAAGGGGGAAGAAACATGGAGAAATGGATGTATTAGGCAAATAAAGAATAACCAAAGGACTTGAGATTCTTGAGTAACATGGCTAAGGTCATAGAGGTAGGCAGAGATAGTGGTTGTCAGCAGACACATAACAGGCTTCCAGATCTGGGCTCTTCCCAAATATGACATTTGCCTGGTTGGAACCCTATAATAGTGACCACTCATTTTGTAGACATAGAACTTGAAGGGGAGAAACTGATGCCAGCAGGGCTGGAGTTTACAAAGCTGAGCCGGGCTCCAGGCCCTATTGGGGTCAGCCTTACTCTTTATGTTGCAACATTTATCACTGCTTCCGTCTCCTTACCACTTACTATTCTTGTACCCTAAACTTCAACCATGTTCAGTGACTTGCTGTACCACCAATGCCTTGCTGCTCAGGTGTCCATAGACAAACTGCACAAGCATCACCAGGATGCTTAGCAGTGCAGAGCCTCAGGCTCCATCCCAGGATCCAAATCTGTGTTGAATCAACATCCCCACGTTCCTGTGAGAAGAACTTCCCTAACACATCTTGTGTACGCTAAGCCTGGGATGTCAGATGACATATACCTTCTTAATCTTGGATGCTGTAGCTTATATATATAGGTTTCAATTTGTCCCCAAACATTTTTTCAAAGGAAATCCCCTCTCCAAATGTCAGGAATGTTAATTACATGGCTTATTCCCCACCTCAAGAAAATTTGGTGATCCAGCCTGCCCTATTTGTGCAAATTCCAGAGTCCAGAGATGAAGTCGAGAACAGTGATTCTAACTACCTGTACTGAGTGAGTGAACACACTGGGGGAATGAGGATGTGGCACAAACAGGACCAGTCAGCATCCCTTTCTGGGGAACAGACATAGGCCCTGACAGACTTGTCCCCTATACAAGGACCATGCAAGTCACTATCTGTTTAGGGCCTTCCATTTACTGAACAGGAAGGAAACTCAGAAAATCAGCAAGAAGATGAAAGATATGTGTGAGAACAAGAAAATTACAGCCATTGCTTAAACCTGGGTCTGACATCTGTCTGGATAATCCCTTGAACCCCTCAGTTATGGCAGACAAAGAATTCATGTTCATGCTTAAGCTTGTTCTTTTGGCATCTCGACCTAGAAACTGAGTGGGTTTCAATGAATCCTTCTGGATGTTTTATATTCATATTCATATTTCTGGGCAGGTTTCATGACACTCCTCCCTCAAGCAGAGGTAAGTATCTCATCCCTTTGCTAACACGATCTTCTGGTCATGTCTCTGCCAAGACAGTGATCACAACATATGACTACAGCCTTCCCCAGTGTCTTCCACAGGGTGAAAGTGAGAACCAAGGTCAAGGACCATGATTGTCATTCCCACCATGGAAACATAAGCATGTTGGAGACTATCTGGCACATACTATACACTTAGTCCATATATTTTACATAAAAATTCATTGGAAATAACTCTCCTACATTCTACACATACACAGGATGCATTTTAAGTCCTTGTGAAATTTTCAACTTAGTAGTATTTCAGCAGAATGGAACAAATTCTCCTGGGCGGGTCCAGGAATAATAAAGGAACAATGTAATCACTACTCTTTTCAGCTTCATTAAGTAGGGAATTGGAGGTAAAACTGAGAAGCCAGACAGCACTTGGGAATTTGATACATGTCTTTTAAAGAACTTAAAAAGAACAATTACGAAGACAGGGTTCCGCAGTTAAAATGAATCTTAATTCAATCAGTCTGGAAAGAGAAGCCTGAATTAGATTTAAAGGGAAAGTTTAAGGGATTCTTCATAATTAGGTAAGTTAATTCAAAACATTCACAGTCTAATAGTTTCATCCACTCCTGGGCTGGATTGAGAGGAAAGGAAGCACATGAGGAAGAAGTACCTCTGTAAAATCTAGGCTGTGTGTTTTGATCTCCTTTCCTTGATGAATGTGGATCTGAGGCAGTGGAGGAAGATGGTGCCTCACAGTGGATATTGGCAAATGAAAAATCTAAGGAGGAATTCCAGGGGCTGGTTTCCAAAAGCAAAACCAACCAAAACATCTAACGTCATATTAACAAACCTAAATAAAGCCTGGAATGCAGGAGTAAGTTCAGTTATCTGGCCTAGACTACAACAAACACAGATGTTTCTAGAGTTTATGTACATCTAGAAATCACCGGCAGGTACTACCACACATTGGTGAAGAAGAGAGGATGATGTAGGATTCCCCAGAATGGAAGCCATCTTGACCCTTATGGTGTTTGCACAAGACAGCAAGAAAATGGTTGAGTGCCTACTGGGTATGTGTCTTTGTGAGATGCTGGGAGATTCAGAAATCAATATGACTACTTTAACCTATTCCATTGTGTGAATTTTACTATCTTCCCCCAAAGCTTCTTGGAATAAAATCAAGTGTAACTGACTTCATAAGGGTTGGTGCATGGACTGAGATGAGTCACAAAGAGCCCTACACTGTGGAGGGTATAGTCATGTGGAGATAGAACGCATGGCACCAGAATGTAAAGCTTACCAGGAAAGAATGGAAAAAGGCTTCTAAACAAAGTAAATTTGGTAAAGAAATTATTTGTATTCAAGGAAATGGGACATGATTGGGTAATCCCTTTTCACGAGCCTGTAAAGTTAAATAACATTTCAAGAGTAAGCAAAACAAAGGAAAAGGACCTGGAGCTAGACACACCAGCAAGAAAACTCTTGGGTAGAGATATGTATACATATCTGAGGGACATTTTAGCCAAAGCAGAGATTATATTTGATTGTTACCACGACCACTGCACACAACTATCTCTACTATGATAAAATCTTCCATATAATTTATCTTGTATTATTAGATAAATTCTTCCATATAATTTATTTTGCATTATTATTATTATATTAGGACATACTACAATTATTATATATTGCAAGTATATATCACTATATATTATGTATATGATATATTACATATTATATATTTATGATATTTTAGTTATATGATATATTATTGTTATATTATTGTAGGGACTTTATCCTTTTATATATGACAATATTAAGACTTAGGCCAGGGAGCCGAAAATGGCAGAACCAAAGCTGGAAGTTTTCCACTGCCAAATCTGGTAATTTTTGCCATTCTACAAACGAATGAGAAAGAGGCAATAATGAAAGAGAAGCCCATAATAGTAATTATAACCACATGATATAACATCTTTAATGTTCCTCTAAAGAGTTTAGAATGTAGCATTTAGTTAGTTAATAATTATTATTTCACTATTATTTCAATATTTTGAGCAGGGACTATTAACTTCAATTCTGTTGCAAGTCTGCTTTTGCAAAGATAACTTTGGTTCATACATTCTTTTTATCCAAGTGTTTATAGGTCACACAACCTTTGTTTCTTGTTTTTTTTAAATTTTTTCTATAGTTTATTTCTTTTTGAGACAGAGAGAGACAGAGCAAGAGCAAGGAAGGGGTAGAGAGAGAAGGAGACACAGAATCTGAAGCAGGATCCAGGCTCTGATCTGTCAACACAGAGTCCAACACAGGCCCCAAACCCATGAACCGTGAGATCATGACCTGAGCCAAAGCCAGATGCTCAACCAACTGAGCCACCCAGGCACCCCTAGTCACACTACCTTTAAAGGACTTCAAATCACTCCCTTCCTTCCTCCACCTGCCCCAGAAAAGGAAGCTCTGACAGGTGTTGTGGTGAACAGCCTCCAAGGTGGCCCTTGTTCATCCTTGTGTTTGTGACCTTGTATAACACCTACCCTTCTTGCCTAATGGCTGGAATTGTTGACTCACTTCTGACAAATAGAATATAGCTGAACTAACAGGATACCATTTCTGATTAGGTTTTAAAGATTGTGGCTTGCTAAGCATCTCCTTTCACTCTTAAAGATCTCTTTCTTTGGAAGAAGCCAGTTTCCATGTCATTTGGGAATCTATAGAGGAGTTCATATGGTGAGGGATCAAGGTCTGCAAGTAGCCATGTAAGTGAACTTAGAAGTGGATGTCCTTTAGGGCACCTGGGTGCCTCAGTCAGTCAAGAATATGACTTTGGCCCAGGTCATGATCTCATGGTTTGTGAGTCTGAGCCCCGGGTCAGGCTCTGTGCTTACAGCTTGGAGCCTGGAGCCTGCTTTAGATTCTGTGTCTCCCTCTCTCTCTGCCCCTCTCCTGTTTGGACTCTCTCCCTCTCTCTGTCTCTCTCAAAAATAAATAAACATTAAAAATTTAAAAGAGAGAGAGAGAGAGAGAGAGAGAGAGAATCCTAAGCAAGCTCCATGCCCAGCGTGAAGCCCTACATGGGGCTCGATCTAACAACCATGAGGTCATGTGAGGTCATGACCTGAGCCAGAATCAAGAATTAGATGCTTAACCAACTGAACTACCCAGGTGCCCCGAGACCATATATGTTTGATGGATAATATTATTGTGTCTCCTTGACTGAGCAAGGGATACCCAGATACTTGGTAAAGCTTTGTTTTTGAGTGTGTCTGTGAGGGTGATTCCAGAAGAGATGAACATTTGAACTGATGAATGGAGTAAAGCAGACAATCCTCAGTGTAGGTGGGGATCGTCCAATCCTTTGTGGGTCCAAATAGAAGTGAAACAAATAGGAAGGGAAAATTTACTCTCCACTCTCTCTTCGCTTGAACTGAGACATTCATCTTCTTTTGTCCTTGGCACTGACAGCAGCAATTCTGATTCTTGCACCTACTGACTCAAATCGGGATGTCAACCGTCAGCCACCAATTCTCAGGCTTTCAGACCCACACTGAATTATACCATTGGCTTTCTTGGTTTTCCAGCTTACAGATGGAAGATGGTGGGACTTCTTGGCCTTCATAATTGTGTGAGCCAACTCCTATCTCTCTCTCTCTCTCTCTCTCTCTCTCTCTCTCTCTGTCTCTCCTATTGGTCTGTGTCTTTAGAGAACCCTGGCTAATACAATATGTTAAGACTCACAAGGGCAACATCACTGGAGTGGAAAGCTTGGGGGCAATGTAAGTTTAGTGTTGTTGCCCTCAAAGACTGAAAAATCTATCTCCTAGTATTTTTCTCTTTTAGGTCAAAAAATATAGAGGAATTGAAAAATAAGTTTGAGTAAGAGTGGTCATCTAACCTCTCAATCCTCAGAAAAGAATGTTATTACTGATAATGAAAAAGTATTTTTCCAGCTAAATAGATGCTGATAGAGTTGCAAGATTTATATATAAATATACATATATGTATATATACACACATATATGTGTATATATACACATATTATACATACATATACATAATATATGTATATACACATATATGTATATGTACGTGTATACTCACATGTGTACGCAAACACACACACACACACACACACACACACACAGCCACATATGGCCCTATAACCAAACTAGAGAATGAACGTGTTGCATCGCCCAAAGATGTGTGTTTTTTCCTTTAAATACACAGCAGCTACCTGCCTAGTAAGCTGTCTGCATGCATTTACCACCCTGGAACCAGAGCACCAACAAGTTCTAACAGACCTTGTGGAATTACAGTCAAACACAGACATATGTCACCGGAGAGCCCCCGTACCACGCTGCGCGGAGCACCCAGAGCAAAGACCCTTTGTCCTTATGTCTCACAGCTGGCAGTCCCTTCCCCCCTGCCAGCTCGCTGCCCTGTATCGTTCCTGCCTCCTTTCTGCTACTCCTTTCTCCTTGCTACGGTTAGCTCATTCCGCTCAGGTGCCACCCGACCTTTGGTTTTCCTCCACTTGGGAGCATGCAAGTAATAATAAGTGGCTACTGAAGACCAAAGGTGCCTGCCTGGCTGGGGAAAGCAGGAATCTGGCTAAATATCAAGTCTAGTTTATAACTAGTTGAAAGACTTGCCTATGTTCTTGCCTGGTCTCTAATTTTTACTGCACAAATGATCTGGAACATGTCTCTTAACCTCTTGAAGTTTCCAAATTCAGGAGATGATCCAGGAGATTAAAAGAGAATGCCTATGTAAAATGCGGGCCCATGTAAGAACTCTTTAAATGTTAACTGTTATTATTGTTGTATTTTTGATATTTATTTTTATATGTAAATCAAAATTCTAATATATTCCCAGGGTATTAGTGAGGAAATTGGAGGAGATAATCTATGTATTGTAGCTATGACAGAGCCAGACACATTGTAGAAGCTCAATAAATGTTTGTGTTTTCTTTTTCCTTCCTTTACTTTCCTTTATCTTCTGAAATTTTCCACATGGTAGAAAGATATGTCAATAATAGAAGAATAGAAGTATCTGGGTCAGGAAACCTATCAGCTCCCTAAAAGAATTCCAAAAAGATATTGGCTACCCTAGCAAGCCTAACACAGTCTTCAAATTCTTCAGAGGAACCGTGACATTGTCTTGGTCTTGTTGACATTTTGTGAGTCCCAGTTTCCTCCATATAAAAAAAAATATTATACAACTTTTTTTTTCCTGAGCACAAGAATAAAAGAAAAAGGAAACAAACAAACAAACAAAAACAGAAGGAATACCTGGTGGCTCAGTCAGTTAAACGTGTGACTCTGGGTTTCAGCTCAGGTCATGATCTCATGGTTTTGTGGGTTCGAGCTCCACGTTGGGCTCTGTGCTGATAATGCAGAGCCTACTAGGGATTCTCTCTCTTCCTCTCTCTATCCCTTCCTCTCTCTCTCTCTCTCTATCAAAATAAATAAATAAACTTTAAACATGTTTAAATAAAATCAGGAAATAGAATTTGCTCAGAGTTTCTCATATCCCAATCTTACTTGGAACAAAGTGTGTTGAGGTTATATATTCAGTCAATAAATCTTATTGCAACAAAGACTGTTACTTATCCGCCAAAGATTTGTGTTTCCATTCCATGATACAGAGGTGTTTCTGGGACATAGGTGCTTAGCCAGGTACTACAATTGTTAACTCCTGTTGTAGGGAAGAAGGTGTAATTGAGTCTGGCCAATAGCAGGAGCAATTTATATCACTTCCTGGCTTGATCCCACTCAACACCCTCCAAGATAATGCCCTATTTTCCCACTTCCTCATTCATCTGCAAGATTAATGTTGAAAATTGGTATGATCTTGAAAATCAAACTTTTAAGATGTCATATCCTCCATTGGTACTACCATCACCGCCATCACCAATAGAAGTACCCATTGACATGATTCAGTATGGGCCCATGACCAATGCTGGTCCTATGAGTGACATGCTTTGGAACTTGCTGGAAATGTTGAGAAAGAGGCACTTTCTTGTCTAGCTATTCAGCTGGAGGATGCAGACTGAGATCTGTTTGTGGCCATCTTTCTAACGCATTAGGTCAGCTTGCCCAGGAACAAAGCCAAGGTCTAAAAAGTCAGGGCTGAGAGATTAACTGAGACACTCGCTCCACAATCGATTTGTCAGTTGTGAGCCATTTTCTCCCTTTAACACAACCTGAGTTATTTCACACGCAACCTGGAAAATTCTGGCAAATATAGTCTTACCTCACTATATGTTTATTTACAAGTCTACTGCAATATCTTTTCTTATAATATATCAGAGTTACAGCATAGTAAAGTGGAAAGAACAAAGTTTGGTTTTTTTCTCTGTCATTTAATGGCTGTGTTACCATTGATAAGTTGCCCAATGTCCCTAATCTCAAGTTTCCTATCAGTAAATGCATGGATACAAATATCATGATGTACAGAGCTCTTGGGATGAAGCATTGAGATTGCTGGATTCAAGTGCAAACATGGCAGAATGAGTTAACATCATAACAGAGATGACCCTCTTGAATCTTATCTAAAAATAATGGATAAAAGAAATTCTTTAAAAAGTTAAATATATAAGTGAAAGCAAAATCCAAAAAAGCAAGGGAGAATATCCAGATGCCATTAGCTAGTACTACAAGCTGATGAACTGAACTTGAAGTCTTCTGAGCTTGAAATGTACATTAAGTGGAAGTGCTAGGGGCTGAATGTAGAGACATTAACCCCATGGAGGGAAGATTTATTATTTGGCTGACGAATCCAGAGATTTTAAGATGTAGTTTGTATATAAATTCCAGACCTGGGAAAAATAGAATGTTTAAGTAAAGGAAGGAACAGAGAACACTGTTTACCAGGCAATGAAAGAGGGAATGAAGTTTGTCTCCAGCCAGACCTCTGGTTGGGGATAAAAAATAAGGAAGGTCACTCGTGAGAAATTGTTAAGAACCCAAACCTACATGGCGGGCTAGTTTTACTCTGCCTGAATTTCTCAGTAATCTTTAAACCAATATATTAAACAATTAACTTATCTCAAACCTGGAACACCCCTGAGACTTCCAGGGGAAGGTAACTCAAAATCTTTCCAGGGTAACATTTCCAAAATCTAAGGTTTTCCTATCAACACCCACAATAAAAATCCCTTATGAGAATATTGCCTCTGATACCCGTATTTGGATATCAGCTTTCTTTTAATATAGGCAAGACAGATACTAATTAAGTGAAAGTAAAAAGCATTAATATGGATAAAGGTGACCTTTATAAATGATAAAATGAATAATTCACCAGAAAGATATTATAATCCTGGACCTATGAGTCCTTAAAAACATAGATGCTAGAAATAAAAGCAAAAATGACATTCAATTAATTAAGGAATACTCAATGCCAGATTTTAACACATCTTTGGAGAAAATTATAAATCGAGCAGACAAGGGGCACCTGGGTGGCTCACTTAGTTAAGTTATTCGACTTCAGCTCAGGTCATGATCTTGCAGTTTGTGGGTTTGAGCCCTGCATCAGGCTCTGTGCTGACAGCTCAGAGCCTGGAGCCTGCTTCAGATTTTGTGTCTCCCTCTCTCTCTGTGCCTCCCCTGCTCGTGCTCTGTTTCTCTTGCTCTCAAAAATAAATAAAAATAAAAATAAAAATAAATAAAATAAAGCAGGCAAAAAATGCTAAAGATACAGAAAAAAGATTAACAATGTTTTCTGTAAAAACATTTCTGTAAAAGATTTGCAGGCCATATACTATTTGTATAATGTATTCTCTCTCTGTCCCTCTCTCTTTCTCCCTTTCTTTCATATACAAAATCCCTTAAAGATGTTAAAAAAGCATTCTGAACTTACAGGCCACACAAAACAGGACTGAGCTGTGGGCTGGGTTTGGCCGATAGGCCATTTGCCAACCCTCGATCTAGAAGGTAAGAACGCAAGTAACAGGCTTAATCCAATGGACATTTCTTAAATCCTGCACCAAACAAGAGAAGGGTTCTAATTGTAATCATCCATTCATTCTTTTTGAGCAAATATGAAAAATTCATAATGATTGATGACCTTCTAATCTCTAAATCAAGGCTCAATCAATATAAATAAATGCCAATATCATAAAAACTCAATCTCATACCAGAATACAATATTAGACATTAATACAAAATTGCACACCCCAAGTGTGCAAAAAATTTGAAAACAAAACTCCTAAGGTCCAACAAAGCCTGTGTGAGTGGGGACATGTGAGAGTGCCGATGAATGCCAAGTCTCAGATGGCAGCCTGTGCCCAGTCACCTGCTTGGCCCTTTGTTAACCAGCCTTCCTGGGCTGCTCGCTCTCAGGACAGGGAGTTGGGGCAATCCGCGTGGCTCTCGGAATGGCTGAATTCCACAACATAGTCTTATTTCCATCGGTAGTTCTTAACCTTAACTTTGTGCAATGCTATTTTTATAACATGTCAAGTGTACTCTTAGTAATCAAGAAATAATGGGTTATTAAACAATTTGGTATAGAGGATACAAAAACGACATCATGTTTAAACTTAATTTAGAACAAAATGAATCTTAAAAAGCCCAAATCTTCTAAGTTCTGGGTTGATAAAGAAATCATAATAGAAACTTCATGTTATTTCAAATTGAGTGAACATGTAAACACCACTTTAAAAATGAAAATGTGCAGATTTAAATGTGTACATTGGAATGGAAGTAAGATCACAACAGAGAAATTAGTTAAGTACATTAAGAATGTCTTATCGAGAATAAAAGTTTTTCTTTAAAGCCAGATACTAGTACACAATGCTTGCCCTCAGGGTATTGGAGACACCTGTCAGTACGGTAAGACCAGAAACAGGAAGAAGTAATAATATAAGGACCAAAAAGGAAAATGTCAAATTGACATTATGATAAATTGACAACCAATATGACAATCCATCGGAAAATGACAATCTTCAAATTATCAGAATTAAGAAGATCAAGTTCTCTGGAGTTAGGATCACAATAAAATACCAATAATATTCTAAACACCAGGAATGATTGATTAAAGTTAATTATCCCTGTGAACAGAGTAGGCATACAAAAAGATCTAAATTATTAAAATAGATTTTTTAATAAAAAATCAAATAGATGTTTTGAAAGAAGACATTCAATATTGTAAAGGCATTGAGACTACTTCCAATTAGTCTTTAATCAAAACCAGTGTGGTTTTGTGTACCATAACAAGCTAACAGTAAATGCAGAAAGATGCAAATTCAACAACAGCCACATCAAATTGTAAGATGGAGTGAAAGGGAAGGAAACTCAGGTTGTTGAAACTTAAATTCATTATAAAGATATAGAAATAAAAAAGAGTAGGAGACTGGAGTACGGATAGAAAACACACACACACACGCCCCACACACACACACACACTGAGAAACATGATAAAGAACCCAGAAAAAAAAATGTGTGTGTGTGTGTGTGCATGCGTGTGTATGTATATATTTGAGACATATTTGATATATGACAAAACAAAGGTGACATTGCAATGGTGAAGAGACTCTTTGTCATCTATACATGAAAAAATAAACCAGATTCTTATCTGATATTAACCTCATCCACACGTGTCCCATATAGATGGGTTTGGACAAGGATTTAGGTATAGATACAGACCTGATGTAGATATATACATAGCTATTAGGTTGAAAAAGGCCAATATAGAAGAAACAAATTTTAAACATTAAAATTCATTTTAGTTGACAGTATTTGGTAGAATTTATGATATGAAAACAAAAAGATAACATTTAAAATAGAGTTTGATAAAATTGCATTAATTAAACAATTCTGTGAGACAAAAACCTTATCTAAACAAGCAAAATTAAAAGACAATTCATAGTATGAGAGTAGATAATACATATAAATACACATACATAGATATACCAGATTAATATATAGAGAATATATGAAGAAATCCTACAAATCAAAATTCTCAGAGTAAACAACTCTTTGCAAATAAGAAAAGAATAAGCCACCAATTTATGAATGAAAAGAGTTACAATACTAGAAAAATTAGAATACTAAAAATACTAGGAGAAAATAAAAAATGAGAAGATTCTTAACCTTGTTAAGAATAGTTAAAATGGTTAAAAATGTAAGTTAAACAACTTGAATATATCACTTCTCAACTAATGGGAAAAATTTAAAGATTTAATAATAAAATCATTGACTTTGATACTGGAAAACAGAAACACTAATATTCTGTAACGCGGGTGTAAATTGGTAGAACAACTTTGGGTTATGTTTTCATGAAAGCTAATCAAGTTCAACCCAGCAGTGTTCTTTTTAGGGAAATAAACTAGAAATAAAGCTGTCCCACAAGTATACAGGAGACATCTCAGATATCTGCTATGGTCATGTGGGGAGATTTTAGATAAACAGCTGACTTAGGGGGAAAGACCTAAGCTTGGCTGCCAGATTGCTGGGTTAAGTATATAAATGGAAGCTTAAAACAGAGAACAGTGTCCCAAGAACCTCAGTCAGAGATGGTCTTGAAGATACAGCTAATGATGCAAGAAAGTCCTCCGAGTAGGCAGAACTTCAGGAGGTACACATGGTCAACCAATATGTATGGAAAAAGAAGTAGCCTCAAATTACAATAAATAAAGAGTCAGGGGTAGTAGTGAATGGACTGGCTGCCTGTTCAGGGACTCCAAGAGAAAAAGATTGGAATTCTGATGAGGAGGAAATCTGGAATGGATGTATGAGAGGAATAATAAAATGTGAAGTTCTTAGTCTCACCTACTAATGTCCATCAGAGAGCATTTACCATGAGAGAGGCTCCAGCTGAGGAACAAGAGCCCAGCCAGCTGATGTCAGCTAGGCTGTCATTGGCTACCCAAAAGCTGTCACAGCAGGCACATGAATGGGGAGTCTTCAGTGCCACGGATGAACACTATACATGAGTCCAATAGCAAAGTTTCACTCACTGAGATTGGGCAATTCCTGTTACCCAATATGAAACCTATCAGCAGCAGAAACCAATGCTAAAGTCTAAATAAGACCAATTGTTTAAATGTTTATTTATTTATTGCCGGGGGTGGGGGGGAGTAGAGAGAGAGGAAGACAGAGGATCTGAAGTAGGCTCTGCACTGAGCAGAGAGCCCGATGTGAGGCTTGAACTCATGAACCGTGAGATCATCAGAGACCTGAACTGAAACTGAGAGTTGAACGCTTAATCAACGGAGCCACCCAGGTGCCCCTAAATAGATCAATTTCTTAAAGAGACCCTGAAACCACTTGGTGACCATTGGACACACTGGGCCTCTCCTATCCTGAAAGAAGGAGCAGTTCATTCTCATAGTAATAGATCCCGTATTCCAGATGCAGACCTGCTTTCCTTCCTTAACCATAGAGTCTTAGGCTGCATGACTCCTCAATGGATTATGGAGCATTTGATCCACACTTAAAAGGTCCCATACAATAGCCTTTTAACCCAGACAATCTATCTTGCATAAAAGATGCTGGTAGAGTGGGTCAAATGATTATGGGATCCTCTGGCTACATCATTCAACACCATCTGAAACTTCTGGCTTTATAGAATGTCGAACAGGTCTGTTGGTGCACAATTGAGAACAACGGTTTGGAGATAATACTTTAGGAGCATAGACTCAGTCTAGATTTTAAGCCAAAATCCTTACACGACATGCTATTCCCAGTAGGAAGGGTATGTGCTCAGGGAATCTAGAAGTGTACACAGCACTCACAGTGACCCACAGAGGAAATTTGTGCTTCTCTTCCATGCAGGTATCGCTTTTTAAGTGAGATGTCCTGGTTCCCAAATATATGTGGAGAAGGACATCCAGCAGGTGAGGTGTGGGCCACATTTTATATGGAGAGGTGCTATCTAATCTCTTTTCAAATAGGGACTTGGTGACCATGGCAGACAGTGTAGCCCAGAAATAGCTGGTGATAACTCTAGTATTTAACCAAATGCCTGTTATTTTTTCTCTTCTCTATATGTCCTTTTCAAATGCAATCTAGACAAATTATACATGACTGAATACTGTTTTATGACATTTTGTACTTCCCACTTTCTTGTACGTATATCTGAATGTGATTAAATATTCTACAACATGACATTTGTGGCTTCATCAAATTCTAGAAACCAACAATCATAATATATTTCCCTGAGTTTGATATTTATTTTAATTACATTTCCATTCTCTGTATGGAACACATCAAAAAGTTTCCTACAGAAAAGGGCAAGCAGGAATTTCCCGGGTACACTGTGTGAGGAGGAACACCCACTAAAACCTTATCCCAATCCAAGTGGTAGAGTACTGTTAAAAAATTAGAGATGAGACATGCAAGATAGAGTAAAGCCATCATACTATTTATAAATCTTATTCAGAACTCTTCTGACTTACAAATTTAAATATCACCTGCTATTCTTTTTTTTTTTTAATGTTTTATTTATTTCTAGGAGAGAGAGAGACAGTGTGAGCAGGGGAAGGTCAGAGAGAGAGGGAGTCACAGAGCCGGACGTGGGGCTCGAACCCACGAACCGCGAGATCATGACCTAAGCGAAAGTCGGACGCTTAACCGACTAAGCCACCCAGGCGCCCCATCACCTGCTATTCTTGAATTTGCCTCCTTTGGTCCCATGAGTCTGGCCCCAGGAAAGGGGGGCCAGAGCAGATAGGACCTTTCCACAGCCAATCTCTGCTGGCCCATTTTCACCTCTTAATTATTAGGTATGAAAGCCACTGCACGCATGAAAAAATAATAAAATATATGTAATTCTGTTTCTAACGTATGCCTGCCACCAATTATGATTGTGCCTACCAGCCTCTGCCAACCACCAAGTCATAACAGGAGGAGAATGACAGCATCTAAGACGAGACTTGACTGGGCTGTCTGTGAATGATGCAGACAAACCCCCAAGAAGGTACAGAATGGCCATGTGCACATTATCAAGGAACAACTACTAGGACTTTAAAAATATATGCAACCTGTGATTTTTTTCAGATTTGTGCTTCTATTCTTGTTTTGCTTCTCTGACTCAAAACACATAATTGGCGTGCCTGGGTCAATGACTGATCGTGGCACTAATGACAGAGAAGGGAAGATTCTCAGGGAGCCTGGAGGGAGCATAGAGGTTTCTCTTCTTCTAGGTCCAGGCTCCTCCAATGAGGCAAAACAGGCCAGTGTAGGGGGAGCAGGCTTCCCTGCAGAGCTGCCTCGCGGTTGGCTTGGCCATCTGAAGTGTAAACAGCATGTATGTGTCCTCTAGAAAGAATCTCTGAAGGTGATGTGGCATTCATATGCACCACCTGGGAAAATGGAGAACATAGAGATCATGGACAAATTTGATGGCAAAGTCCAAAATATCCTGAATATACTGAAAAGTAATGTGTGAGAATTACCTAAATGTGGGTCACACTCTATTTACCCGTTTCTCCTTCCTGACAGCTGACTGCACTCCTTGAATGATAAAGGCAGAATCTTTGGGATTCCAACACCAATATTACATTTATTTATAGCACGCATCAGTTGGGCCTAGCATTGAATAAAATGCTAGCTTTTGAGGGTGCATTTAGTCTACATAGGTCTTTAATTATTTTTGTCCCATAGAGCTATTCCGTAAATCCCTGGAAATGATAAAATTCAACAAGTGCTGCTCTCCTTGAGTGCAAACACATTAGAATAACCTCAATAAAATGCTATGGAGCTGCAGTGGGAGGAGTTTAATTACCCTCCCTGGGATTTCACGAATAAAATATCATTCTCCTGGCTGAGTACTGCCCAGAATGCTCACCCAGTAACTACTGTACCTTGTCATCTTGTTGACTTCCTATCTGCTGCCTTCAAATATCGTTTCTCCTCCCACCTCGTCTTCCGTGTCCAGCCTTCCCGTCCTGCCCCACTGTAGCAGATAGAATATAAAGTCACACAGAATCACAAAATGAGTTCTCCCGTGGGATCTGCTTTTCAATCAATGTATGTCAGCTCCGTGGGAGTTAAATTGAAAACATATGAAATCACATTCTTCTTGCCTTCCTCTTTTTGTAGCGAGTGCATATGTTGCTATAAAAAGGCAAAGATATATATGCGAGGAAATAGGAATTATCTCTACATTATACACTCGTTATGCATGTCTATGGAAAGGTACTGATAGAGTTAGTAATTACAAAGAAGTGCATTTTTTCATGGATACTATAAAAATATACTCTGGGAATAGAGCAGGGACAAAATATGTGTTTGTACATATGTAGGTACACAGAATATGTCAATCATTCAATAAATGAGGTCCCTCTATGTTAGGCAGGAGCTAGGTATAGGATGTGGAAATGAATAGACATGGTCCTGGCTCTCAGGGACCTCACTTCTAGGAAGTCAGATAGACACACAATTGACAGTGACAAGACGTAAGCTATTTGGAGTGTTATTCCAGAGCACAAATACACTGGGGCACTGACAGATTTTCTTTGCCCGAGTCTCTTAGCGGTCTTAGACCAGTTTGTGTGACTAGTCTGAGGTCAAACAACTCATCAGTGGAAAAACTTTCCTGCATTCTTCAACCCTCAAATGGGAGGGTCAGAAGAACAGTCCTCTCTCAAGAGGGATTATTTGCAAGATGCTTGGGGGGGAAATCATTAAAATTTTAAGAAGAATAAAACAATAACCATCCTTTAAAGAAGAGAGGAGCCTTGTGTATATAAACAATCCCAGGAAAGAAGAATAGAAGAGCAACTTTTCTTATTTCTCTTAGGCCTTTCCTTCTTGGGTCTATTCTTCCACTGAATAATCCAAATAACCAGCAAATGAACACACAGACACAGACACAGACACAGACACACAGACACAGACACACACACACACACACACACACACACACTTCTAATCACACAGCTATCCCCAGGAATGAGAAGCCTGTGACACAATACACTGTCCCTACAGTCATGTTGGAGAACGATCCTTATGTGTGGAGGAAGGGTAGTGCAGGACGCAGCTTGAGAAAACCACTCAGAGAGAAAGCGGGAAGAGTGTTAAGGCACAAGCTTGGAGTGGCTGTTCCATGTGTGGGTGTCACAGGGACTGACGTTGAGTGGGTTGTTCTAGAAAAGAGAAAATCTTTATGGAACTGAAGTTAATCCCTTAATCCCTTCCATTTGTACATCAATTTACAGTTCTCTGAGCTCTTTTCCAACCATTATCACATTTAATCTTCACAAATGCCAGGAAGGAACATGGGGCAGGGATTAATCAGTCCTTTTAATATAAAAAGGAGAGGAAGTTATGTGGCCAAGGTCACAAAGACAAGGAGGAATGGACTGGCTCGAACTTCTGGTTGTCTTTTTTTTTTTAGTCAAAGCCTTTCTTTTTTTCCCCACTACTTTTAAGCCTGGAGGTAGATATTAATTTGGGCGTCTCAGTCAGAAGACGCTACAAGTGTGGTTCAAAGACCTCTTCCAGCCCCAAATTGCGTGTTTCCACTCCAGGGTGAGATAAGGGGCAAATGCAGTCAATGGTCCCAGAGCCCGCTCTTTCAGGTGACATGTTTTTCATAGCAAGGTTTTGTCAGTTAAGGCTGTTGCACTGCCGTTCATGCTTGCACCAGTCGCCTGCTCATCACCATCCTTCACAAGCAGTTGGAAGACAAACACTTTGGAGGCTCATGGCTCACGACAAATAAAATGAATGAAACCAAATTAATGAGACTCCTAGTGTGAGATTTCATAGCCTTTCTCCGTAGTAACCACTTGGGTGCCCAATGGAGAACTCTTGAAATGGGGGGCTTCCTGGTGCCCATAGCCTCCCCATCTTCCTGGGCTCTCAAGTGCATTCATTTCTTCAACCACATGCTTTTGATCCCTTGCTTCTCGGAGGCTGTCGACGATAGGCTCATGAGGTCTAGAGACCTGGCCAAAAGCATTTATAGGAGAAAAGAGCTAAGGGTCATGACAGAGGTATGTGCAGGGGCTCTGCAAAGATCAGGCAGGGGCCCCTACACTAGAGTAAGTAAGAGAAGGTCTTCAGGAAAGATGCCAGAGAAGAAGTAATAACTGTACAGAGCCCAGTGGGTGCCTGAAATATACCAGGTAGAGAGTGGAGAACAGTGAACATCCCATAGAAGGAATAGTGCTTGGGAATTCACAAAGGAGAGGGCTTTCAGAACTGCAAGCATGTTATTATGCAGCAGGGAGAGAGGCATAACATATGTGAGAGGAGCCTGGCCATCAAAGATCATAAAGGACATTTTTTTGCCAAAGTTAAGAGGCTTAGTTTTTATCCTGTGGGCAGTGGTAAGCCACTGAAGGCATTTATGCAGAGACAGGAAGAATAAGGTCAAAACTCAAGAATATCACTCTGGAAACAGGATAGATGGAGGCTGTTATTGGAGGCAAGGAAATGAGTTGACAGATTTTTTGCAGCAACCCTGGAGGGCAGGGCTGGCCAAGGCAGCGGAGATTTGGAAAAGCAAGTGGGAATTTTTACAAGGTTGAGCTTGATAACTAACGATAACATTGAGGTAGAGAGTGAAAGAGAGGGAGAGAGAGGGAGAGAGAGGGAGAGAGAGAGAGAGAAATAGAGGGGGAGAGAGAGAGAGAGAGAGAGAGGGAGAGAGAGAGAGACCCAGGGTAATGGAGTTCTTGGTTTGTACAGAATGCTAATTAATATACTGGTTCCCAACCCAGCACACATTTCTCTCCATAACAAACCAGGTTGCATGTGAAAGTCAGAACCCACCTGCTCCTATCCCTTGACCGCTGCCAGGCGCTAACCAAGTTCGGCATAGTCACCACATTGTGCCAGGGACACAGCCCATCACTCAGGACACACTGCACCTGTTCACAGCCTACTCAGATTCAGCTCGGGGTCTGGAGTGGCTTCCTGGCCCTTGCTACATCTCATACCCCTCCTCTCATCCTGCTATTTCAGCTCTGGGCGTTCTTTCTGTTCTCCCTGCCTCCTGGCTCTGCCTGTCTTTGGTGACCCTGAATGGGATGACCTATGTCCTCTCCCTCTTTGAACAGCCTTGGCTGAGATGCTTAGCCTAGCCACTACTCAGGATCCAGGCATACCTGATCCCAGCCCACCAGCCAGTCTCCACTGAGTGGCTCTGACCAGAGGTCTGCTCAGTTTTAATGGTCCAAATGGCATTGCTCTTGCTACATCCTCCCTGAAGACTGTACGATGACCATTTCTCTTTGAGACTACATAGCTCAGAGGAGAGGTTTTGAGGCCTGATCTGCCTACTTGCTCCAGCACGTTCACCAATGCACCCAGTGGGTGAAGGGAGATGGATGGCTCACATAGTATATCCGCACCCCATGGATGAGGCACCAGAAGAGTGGAGTAATAATGTCTGGATTGCATTTTGTCTCATTGCATCCTCACAACAAAAGTGATTTGTTCAACATGGAACCGATATGTATTGTATCCATACTACGTAGCATGTGCTCTAGAAAGATACAGATATTCAAAGGGCAGAAAAGGAGGAAATTTCCCTCTGGCCGTGAAGACAAGGTTTTAGTGGAAGAGAGATGGATATGAGCGAACATGCCATTACTAAACATATTGGTTAGTGATAAATTCTATGAGGAGAATAAGTTAGCATAAAGAGACAGAGGGAAGTGGACGCTAGTTTGGGGTGGGTGGTTAGGGAAGGCCTCTCAGAGCAGGTGGCCTTTGAACTGAGATAAGAATGTAAGCAGGAGTCAGGCCTGCTTTCTGAGAAGGCTGGCAGGGAAAACATTTTAGCCAGAGGGAACAGCTGATACAGACACTCTGAGGCGAGAGCTGGCAGAGCTAAATGCAAGGATCCCACAGCAAATTTGTCTTGGACATCCATGTAGAAGCTAGAGCTCATTTCCAAAATTCTGTTCTGGAAGAACATTAGTGCCTCTTAATTTCCCAGTAGAAACCTCTTTTTATTCTTTAGAGAAACACTTTGGCACATTAGAAAGAACATAGACTTTGGGGGAAGACATAATTAGGTTTGGATATCAATTCCATCTCTCTTAATTTCCATCAGCTTAGTTAAAGTATTTAAAATCTCTCGGACTCAGTTTACTCACTTGTGTATTAAGAATGGAAAGCCTGATTTTACATATTTGGAGAGAGATCCCAACAAGATAATGCATTTATTAACACTTAGTCAATTTCCTGAAATAAAATGTGTACTTAATAAATAGTGGTTCTTCCCCTTCCTCATTAAAGAAGCTTAAAACTATTACAAACAAGTGCATTATTAGTGCTATTATCAAGTTCATAAGCCTCCTGCTTCCATTTAAGGGAATTCTTTTTATTAGCATAATACAATATGAACAGAAATTTAAGCATCCCAATATTTATAAATTCTAATAAATATATTTAATGTGAAAATTAAAAAAACTCTCAGTGTGTGGGTAGCCTTTAAGATATACCCATTTCAGTGGGCCTTGAGGATTAACAATGAAACAAACAAAAGACAAAACATCAAGGTTCATCCAAGGCAAATTAGCCAAGTTAGCATCCCATTTCATTGAGCTAAAGAAACAATTATTCAAAGGGGCATATGCACCCCAATATTTATAGCAGTGCTATCAACAATAGTCAAATTATGGAAAGAGCCCAAATGTCCATCAACTGATGAATGGATAAAGAAGATGTGCTGTTTATACACACACACACACACACACAGGGTAGAATGGAAATACTACTTAGCGATGAAAAAGAATGAAATCTTGCCATTTACAACAATGGATATTGTATCCATTGAATGGAACTAGAGGATATTATGCTAAGCAAAATAAGTCAGTCAGAGAAAGATAAATATCATATGATTTCACTCATATGTAGAATTTAAGAAACTCAGCAGATGAACATAGGGGAAGGGAAGGAAAAATAAGATAAAAATAGAGAGGGAGGCAAACCATAAGAGACTCTTAAATACAGAGGACAAACTGATGCCTGCTGGAGGGGAGGTAGGTGGGTGGATGGGCTAAATGGGTGATGGGCATTAAGGAGGGCACTTGGGGGATGAGCACTGGGTGTTATATGTAAGTGATGAATCACTGGGTTCTACCCCTGAGGTCAAGGCTACACTGTATGCAACTTAAATTTGAATTTAAAAAAGTAAAGAAACATCTAAAAGGACCTGCCGGTTTTGGAATGATTACTATATGCCTTGAGTTTCATGTGTTAAACCTTTAATTCCTGAAATAATTGGAAAGTTAGGTGTTTTTGTTGGAACTCTGCTGTTGCCAATGACAGAATCTCAATTTTAACTCACAAAAGAGAGGATTTTGTGAAACACTGACTGTGAAGTACAAGGTTGGGAGCACAGGCAGGCAGGACTGGATTCAGCAGTTCAAATGAGGTTTTGAATTTTGTTTTAAACTTTTGCTTTCCCTTTCACTATTCCTGCCTTTGATCCTCCTGTGTTGGCTTGGTCATTAGGCAAGCTCTTCCCAGTAGAAGAAACATCATTGCTGGAGTCCCAAGATCCTGTGACTCATGATCCAAAATTAAAGACATTTTTCTTTGCCAGTGTCCATAGAACAACCTCAGGGAGGACACCCCTTGCCCCTGCTTGGAGCAAGTGACTGTTTTCACACTTTCTCATGATCAAGGTGACCGGCTCAAATGCCCATCCCGGAATGGTGTCAAGGATGGTATTTAAGAACTGATGGGAAACAGGGCCATGACTGATGGCTCTATCAGGACCAAATAGATATGGTAAGAGTGCTGTCAAAGGAAGGATGTTAAATAGATATACTTTCTATTCTAGATTTCACTCTCAATTTACATTTTAAAAAACTGAGAATAAGGGCGCCCAGGTGGCTCAGTTGGTTGAGTGTCTGGCTTCGGCTCTGGATATGATCTCACAGTTCGTGGGTTCGAGCCCCGCATTGGGCTCTGTGCTGACAGTTCAGAGCCTGGAGCCTGCTTCGGATTCTGTGTCTCCCCCTCTCTCTCTGATCCTCCCCTGTTCACGCTGTCTGTCTCTCTCTCGCAGAAATAAATAAAAAATATTTAAAAAAAACTGAGAATATATGAATCAAAACACAAACACAGTCTTGCCCAAATCACACTGCTGATCAATGGCAGAACAAAGATTCAAAATAATGACCAGTTCTGAGGTCTGAGATCTTTCTAGTGTCTCACCTGCTTTTTTTTTTTAATGTTTTATTTATTTCTGAGAGAGAGAGACAGCGTGAACAGGGGAGGGTCAGAGAGAGAGGGAGACACAGAATCTGAAGACATGCTCCAGGCTCTGAGCTGTCAACACAGAGCGCGATGCGGGGCTCGAACCAACGAACCGTGAGATCATGACCTGAGCTGAAGTTGGACGCTCAACCGACTGAGCCACCCAGGCGCCCCTCACCTGATCTTCTAAACCTCCATTAATGGATGCAAAGGTACCTCCAATGAATACTTCAACAAGGAGAACTAGACGATTATATTCCATTTGCAAAGTCCAATTTCTAAGGGACTTTTCATGCATTGTTTCCTCTCTGCTTGGGCCTATTTTTGTTATATGTATATTAGGCTATTTTAATATGGGGCTTTTCTGTGCTATTTCATACTTTTTTTTTTTCAAATGCAATCTAATAAACAATGAACTTATAAAAAAAAAAGAACAGTTAATTGGAATGGACTCAGGCCATGCACAGCTGAACTCTGTTAAGTCTTGGATTTGGACCAGTACTTATTTTTCAGTCAAATTCACAGGGCCATACATAATGCCAAAGAAAAATGAAGGAGACACATTGTGATGGTTTCCAAATTATGCTCAACATAGCCATGGGCTTCCCGGCTTCCTCAGGGGCCCCAGGCAGCAGCCAAAAGGAGACGCGGAGCTAGCATAGCTCAAGTGTCTCCCACCCTTATGCAGCTTTGTCTGCACAATCAAAAATATAAGGGCCACTACTTTACTAGAAAAATGTGCAGCCTCACTCACGGGCCTGATGACAGAGCATGGTCACTGATGCCATCTCTAGTACTTGATGGCACTGGTTGCTTTGGCATGTTGCCTGTTAAGGGTCAGACTTGGCCTTCCCTTCTAAGGAATTGGATTTCAAAATGCTCCCCACAAGTGTATACAAGTACTTCAGAGGCTCGTTACTCACATAGACTAGGCCAAGTGGTCAGAACCCCAGAAGAAGGAATTCAAGTTTTTCTTTAAATTGCCCAGAATCAGCAGAAAAATGGAGTAGTAAATTTGTTGGCTTTGCTCTCTGGGCTCAACAGATGGACTTCAGGCTCAGCCATCGGGGCACTGGCTCCACTGAACCCCATCAATCCTCAACAGATGACTGGTAATTTTTAGCTAATCACCCTTCTTTGTATAACTGTGTGGCTTCTGCCTTTGTCAGAGAGAAGTCTTCCCATACCTCCCTACACTGAGAAAAATCCCCAAAGCTTTAAGCTAATGATTTCTGACAATTCTTTGCAATTTAATACCTATTGTTATTTTTGCTATTTTTACCCCTTGCATTAGTATATATATATATATTTTTTTACCACTTTAACACATCATACTGGAGGATTTTATGTCTCCTGCTCATCTCTTCCAGTGGAATATGAATATGTCTCTGCACTCAGCAAAACTTTGTTGGGCAATGATTTTAAACCACATCCTGTGTAACACACCAGACTTGTTAACTGAATAAATACCCCTAATACCAAGTGATGACAATAAAATGGGGGTGGGGGGAGGAGGATGACATCACAAACACAAAATGGTCACACAAGGGTGCAAATGCATTCAGTGAGAGGCATGTGCAAGGAAATGAATAAGAACAGAGAAGATGCTCATGACCAGCCCAGAGGGGAGGCCACCCTCCAGCAAATGGGAGACCCCTGTGCTTACTTTTTATCAGTTCTTACTTTTGTTATACATCAAGGAGTGGCTAGAAACATTTGGCTACACATGTTTGTGTAAACAATACCAGATACCAATTGAGAGCAAGTGCCTTTAGGCATCGCTGGATAATGATTTAGTAACTATGGTACCATTAGGAAGTTTTATGAAAATTTGACATTCATGGTGTCTGATGTTCAGAGATGGTGTCTGATCTCAGCTGACTCACACTCGCTTCTCTTACCTTTGAGAGTGTTGTTTGAGACATTTTTGGAACTGCATACCTTTTTCTCTTAAGCATCCCCATGAAGGCATCTCTTTCCAATACAGGCATATTTCAATGGGAAAGAAAAAGAGATGTGAACCAATGTGACCTTAGGAATTCCCAGGCTCACGGAATCCATTGGTTCTGTGACCTTCAGACTAGGTGGTTCTGGAGAAAGAACCATATATAAGGGTGTCCCCTGCGGTATTTTGCTCTCACCTCCAAAAGAATAAGATGTTTTCCCCAGAACAAAATATGTGAAGCCCAGAGTCCTGGTACAGATGCATTCGGTGCTGAAGTTTAAGAGCATTGCTTTGGGTCTCAGCAAAAGAGAAGTTCACCCTCTGGTTTTGTCAATCACTATGTGAACTTGGCCACACTATTCCACCTTTATGATCCTCAGTTTCCTCATCCATAAAATGGATACCATGGTGGTATCCACCTCATAGTGTGAGCATTAAACCTGAGAGTGTGAGGCAAGGAAAGCTTTTGCCATTTATGCCATTTAGCTA